>NW_028083505.1:751846-973924 GCF_014824575.4 Sturnira hondurensis | reverse complement strand
AAAAGCTTCTGCACAGCTAAAGAAAACAGCATTAAAATAAAAAGACAACCAACTGTATGGGAAAACATATTTGCCAATGATACCTCAGACAAAGGTTTAATCTCCAAAATATACAAAGAACTCACATGACTTCACTCTAAGAAGACAACTAACCCAATTAAAAACTGGGCAGAGGACTTGAACAGACACTTCTGCAAGGAGGACATACAGAGGATCCAGAGACACCTGAAGAGATGCTCAATATCGCTTGCTATCAGAGAGATGCAAATTAAAACTACAATGAGATACCACTTTACACTGGTGAGAATGGCTATCATAAACAAAGCAATAAACAACAAATGTTGGAGAGGGTGTCGGGAAAAGGGGACTCTGGTCCACTGTTGGTGGGAGTGCAGACTGGTACAACCATTATGGAAAAGAGTATGGAATTTTTCAGAAAACTAAAATTGGACTTGCCTTTTGACCCAGCAATTCCACTGCTAGGATTGTATCCTTAGAACACTAAAACACCAATCCAAAAGAACCTATGCACCCCAATGTTCATAGCAGCACAATTTACAATAGCCAAGAGTTGGAAGCAACTTAGGTGCCCGTCAGTAAATGAATGGATCAAAAAACTGTGGTACATATATATAATGGAATTTTATGCTACAGAAAGAAAGAAGGAGCTCCTACCTTTTGCAACATCATGGATGGAACTGGAAAACCTTATGCTGAGTGAAATAAGCCAGGTATTGAAGGAAAAATACCATATGATCTCACCTTTAACAGGAAGCTAAACAACAAAACAAACAAGCAAGCAAAATATAACCAAAGATACTGAAATAGAGAACAGGCTGACAGTGACCAGGGGGAAGGGGGGAGGGAATTTCAGGGGAAATAGGGGAGGGATTTAGAGGAACATATATAAAGGATACATGGACAACAACTGAGAATTGTGGAAATGGGAGGGAGCAGAGAGCATGAGGGTGGGATGGGATGGGAGTAATAGACAGAAAACTGTACTTGAAAAATAATTAAGTTAAAAAATTGGGTCAAAAATAACTGAAAGTGCAGTCACCAACTTTGGAACAGAACGAAAACCTCCTGTGTTGATAATTATTTTCTAAAAATATTTGGAAAGAGTTTCAACTTTATTCATATTTGATATGTGGATTAATGTTGCTACATAGATAAAATTATTAGATAAATACTTAACTTTTGAGGTACGTGCTCAGAGTTTCACTGATAAATATGTGCAATCAAATTATTTGGAGTCTACTGGTTGACCATACTTGAACCATATATTATGAAATTTGATAGCTATATAAAATGCCAACCAGAAGCAAAGTAAGCAATAACTACATATGTATTTATAGAGATATATATGAACATCAACATATGATGTCTGAGTTCAGCAGACCTAAATGTTAGACTAAAAATTTAATGCAGTGTAAAGAGAAAAAATATTTTAAATTAAATCTATAAAAAACAGGTGATGTGATAGCTAAAACTGATAGTTTAAAAATCCTTCAAATCCTTAATTTGCTATAAAAAGTAACTCTTACTAATGTGTTATTGGGAATTATTAGTGCAATTAAAAATAGTCTTGTTAGTTGGAAAATGGCACCAGAATGTTACCAACAACTGGATCTTAGTTTAACAACCTTGGTACTTTACTTGAGTTCTGGCTAAGAGAGAATTCAGTGGGAAGACTCAAATACAAGCAAAAGTTTATTTAGAAAGTCAAAGAGGTAGAAAAGGTGAGCCAGCTGGGCTGCATGGGCTCAGGAAACAAGTTACAGAGGCAAAAGAGGAGTCCTTAGAGCTTAGGAGAAAGAAAGGTAAAGAAAACGCGCTGCAGGGAAGGAGATGGGTAAAGCACAGGCATGCTGCCAAGAGAGGGCTGCAACCTGGGGAAAGAAGAAGGTAGAGAAAGATGCATGTGTGCTTTTCTGGGCCTGGTGATGAAACACCACCAAGGCCAAATGTAATCTCTAATGTGACCAAAACTCTAACCCTGTGGTCCACAGACCTGACACTTTGTTCCTAACATTATTTGATGTGGATCTGAACCACATCATCCTAAGGGCTAAGGTTTAATAGAGTAGTCATGCAAGTGTTTATATGGGGGTCGTATGAGGCTATTCTCTGGGTCCCCTAGTTCCTCCTCTAAGAGGATCTACTATATGACTAGCAACATGCCAGGAATTAAAAGTTCAGAGGGTCTGAACTGCATGACCAGTGATATGAAAGGTCAGGGAGTCTAAACCACAAGACTAGTGATATGCTAGTGAAAGAAAGGGCATCCTAGGTCCTTGTTTTACCAGTTTTGCTCATTGCTAGGCACCCAGGGTTTCCCACCCTGGTGATATCTACACCCGGCCTATTGTTTCTACTCTGCTGATGCTTGTCTCACTTCTTACTATAGTCTCACACATTCAAAGACTTAAAATGCATAGCAGGTATTCCCACAGCTTAAAAGAAATTCTTTAAACATATTCTAATCATCAAAGAAAGATTGAAATAATAAGATAAATCATAAGGAAATCACAGTAATGATTTTGAAATAAACTCAAACCACTTAAAAGTAGAGATAATTCTAAGTTTTACAAATACGATTATGAAAATAAAAAACATGGGCCAAAGAGTCTTCTTTAAAGATATATAGGTCAAACACAATTATGTACTAATTTAAAGAAATAAAATGCAGATTTCATTAAGAAACACTTGAAGTTAAGAAAAAAGAGAAATGTGTTCTGGATTTCAAACTTCATCTGGGCAACTACAGAGATAGTCTTGATGTAAAATATTTCAAAATAATTATAGCATCCCAATAAAACATTTAAGAAATCTGAATTACATGAGTGGATTTCATCAATGTTAATTTTCTCTTTGTGATATCATAGTATAGTTTTGTACCCAGTTAGGGAAAAAAATCTAAGGGGTATATAGGATGTCTCTGAATTGTTTCTTACAACTGTGTGTGAATCTACACCTATCTTAAAGTCAAATGTGTATATATCTATATAAACATATATATAAAATATAAACACATTTTTAAAACACTGTGATATTTTTTCTTGGAGATAGTGCCCTTCTACTTGCTAGATGAAATGTTCCTGGATTCATGAATTGCCTAATAAAACTGATTAGATCTTCAAATGTACTCAGCTGAATTTGTTAACTTGGGCTAACCATCCCTTCTCACATTTCCATATCTCTGAGTTCCTTTCTGCCTCTGTCTATATGTAAATTCTAATGAAAATGTCTGACAAACTTTTGTTTGTTGAGGTATTGATTTCAAAGGACATCCTTCTTGAGTAAACATGTTGCCAGCTGTATGACACAGCTACAAGCAAAACAACTAGGTAAGGAACTAGCTAAGGAGCCCTGACACCCATGAATTCCCCATTCAAAAAACCCTGAGTGACCTAGATAACTGTCACCTTGAGTGATCTTACTGTGTCATCCTTGATCATCCTGCAGTCCCTCCAGGACCTGGTGGTAATAAATCTTGTTCCTCAAAGCTCCCTAATGGTTTTCTGCTGAAGCACATCCTCAGCGGTGATGATGAAAACTACAAGGGCCCCAAGACACCACATTGGTCCTGGGCAGGGAAGTGTCTATGGGACTCCTTTAAGCAACAAGGCAGGGTACATGCCTCAGGCATACCTAGCAAGAACATCACCATCAACAGACTGGGAGAGACACAACGTGAAAAAAGTAAAGAGACCATACCATTTTCTAAATGGTTCTAGAGAAGCATTAATTGTTTCATAAACATGAAAGATTATGTAACAAATAGATAGGTAATCACCCCCCCTAGTACAAAACCATAGAGCCATAGATATTAGCAAAAAAATAAATCTAATTACATTACATTAAATTTTCAGTTTCCATTATTTTTATAGAAGAGTCAGTAATTACAAACTTAGAAAATTACCTTAATACTATGATATATTTTAAAAGACTAATTGAAATTTGAAAATTGCCTTCGAAAACTAAATGTGTCATTTGTACTGAGCATAAGAATGAGTCCATGGACCTGGACCAGAAAAGCATTATATTTTCACACTATGAAATTCACAAAGCACTTTTGCATATTTAATTTTTTTTCTCCCAATGACTCATGAATCAAAGCTTATAAACACTTTATTGCAGTTGAAAACTGATAGGCTTAAGTTATCATGCCTTCCTCTCACATGCAGACTTAAACTCCAATCCATCTTTAGATTGCCATGGAAATGTTCTTTCCATTAGATTGGACTATCCAATCAGTGAGGAAATTGGAAAGTCTTTTATTAAGTATTGCCAAGCAGTGAAAATAAATTGAAACCATAAGCATAGTTCTTCAGGAAACTTAAATACAAGCAAATCAATTTACATACCTAAGACCTAAGATACAGGTTTCAAAACAGCCAACAAACAGGTATATGGTGTCATGTCTGTGTTATGGGATGAGCCTTGAGCAGAGAGAGTTACAAAATTGCCTCAGGGAATTCTGGGATACTCAAGGCTCACCCAGGCCCATCAAACATGAAGCATTCAAATATATTTGATTGTAAAAAGTTCATAGCTAATGATGATGTACAACTCTGGGTCAACATTATTGTACTGGATGAATTAACACTTCTTGCAGCTCTCAAAACCTATGAATTTCATATGGACTTTCTTACCAATTCATTTCTAGAGGAGCTTCTGAAGGATAGCAGTACGTGCCACCTCAAAATAGGCCTCTTGGATGTAATGATATTTTGAGCTGAAAGCAATTGAAAAGAAACAAGTAACAAAAGCTCTGCCCTCCTCCTATTTACCTAAAAGTAGGGTATTAATTTATCACAGTGTCCCTCCTTCCCTCTCAAACAGGAAGTACAAAAGTTAGTCACTGGGGACAACTTTAGATGCTCATGAACCTGATGGCAACACCAGCAGAATTCAGATAACAAATTTCACTAAGGAGCCTTTACACATTGTTTAGTTTGTTATAGCTTCCCTAACAACATACCACAAACTGGGTGGCTTAAACAACGGAGATTTATTTTGTTACATTTTGTGACTTAAGTTTTGGAGTCTACAAGTACAAGATCAAAGAGCTGACAGAGTCAGGGTCTTCTAAGGCCATGATGGAAGGACATGTTTTAAGGCTCCTTGGCTTGTGGACTGCCACCCTTTTCCTGGGTCCACACATCATTTTTTTCTCTACATCCATCTGTGTCCATATTCCCTTTTCTTCTAAGGACACTAGTCACCTTGGGTTAGAGCCAACACTAATGACCTAACTTTAACTTCAAATGCATCTACATTCTGAGGCTGCACTTGTACTGAGAGTTAGGTCTTAACATATGAATTTTGGCAGGGGAGAAATACAATTCTGCTCATTACAGGCAACTTTTTCAAAAACACCTTTCTCTGACCATTCTGGTTAGTGGTGAAATTGTCAGGTGATCCTTGTCATCTGACCAGGTAAATCATTTGGGAATGAGAAGTTGCAATGAGCACAATGCAAGAATCCACTAGTAATGTTGGCTTTAACAAAATAGAATTTCAACATTACTTTTGATCATTTTCATCACCATTTCTTGAACATATCTCATAGAAAGTTGAGTAAAGTCAAAAATTCATAGATTTAGGAATAAGTATCCTGAGGACTTCCGCCAAGATAGAGGCATAGGTGGAAACACTGTGCCTCCTCCCACAACCAAGTTTAAAGATGACAAAGTTTTAGTAACAAAAATGCCACCAAAACACAGAAAATTGAACTGTACAGAAGTCCAACAACAATGAACCGTTCAAGCCAGACCAGTAAGGGGCAGAGCCAGCAGCAGAGCAGGGTCAGGCAGAAAAGATCCTCCGACCCAGGTGTGCAGGCAGCTGTGGGCTGATCCCAGGTGTGGGGTAGCAACAGGCGGACGCAGTGAGGGCACAAGGCGGCAGGCTGACCGCGGTCACACATTCTCGTGCAGATAAACCAGTGAAGGAGCAAGCAGTGAGACAGACCACACAGGCCCCAGTGGTGGGAAGCAGCAGAGGGGACTGCCATTGCCCCCTTTTGACCCCGCCCCCAAACACAGCATCACAACCCAGCAACTGAGTTGCCATGCCCTGGTGAACACCTAGGACTCTGCCCCTCATATGTAACAGGCATGAATAGACCAAAATATTATGGCTCAAGAAGAACTCAAAGCCCCGGAGCCCATAACTCTAAGCAACCAAGAAATAGCCAACCTCTCAGATTCACAGTTCAAAACACTGGTGATCAGGATGTTCACAGAACTGGTTGATTTTAGTCACAAATTCGAGGAACAAATGAAGGCTAAACTAATTGAAATGAAGGGAAATGCATAGGAAACCAATAGTGATGGAAAGGAAACTGGGACTCAAATCAAGGGAGTAGACCACAAGGAAGAAAAAAATGACCAAATAGAAAAATATGAAGAAACAAGAATTCAAAAAAAAAAAAAAGAGAAAAGCCTTAGGAACCCCAGGACATCTTTAACCTTTCCAACATCCGGATTATAGGGGTACCAGAAGGGGGAAAGAAACAGCCACAAGTGGAAAACGTATTTGAACAAATAATAAAGGAGAACTTCCCCAGTCTGGCAAAGGAAATAGACTTCCAGGAAATCCAGGAATCTCAGAGAGTCCCAAAGAAGTTGGATCCAAGAAGGAACACACCAAGGCACATCATAATTACATTAGCCAAGATGAAAATGAAGGAGAGAATCCTAGAAGCAGCAAGAGATAAGGGGACAGTCACCTACAAAGGAGTGCCCATCAGACTGTCAGCTGATTTCTCAAAAGAGACCTTACAGGCAAGAAGGGGCTGGAAAGAAGTATTCCAAGTCATGAAATCCAAAGACCTACATCCAAGATTACTCTATCCAGCAAAGCTTTCATTTAGAATGGAAGGACAGATAAAGTGCTTCTCAGATAAGGTCAAATTCAAGGAGTTCATCATCACCAAGCCCTTCTTATATGAAATGTTAAAGTGACTTATCTAAGAAAAAGAAGATAAAAAATACACACAGTGAAAGGACAGCAAACTCACAGTTATTAACAGCCACACCTAAAACAAAAGCAAACTAAGGGGACAGCTAGATCAGGAGTGGAACCATAGAAATGGAGATCACATGGAGGGTTAGCAACAGGGGAGTGGGAGGAGGAGAAGGGGGAAGAAGGTACAGAGAATAAGTAGCATAGATGGTAGGTAGAAAATAGATAGGGGGGAGGGCAAGAATAGTATGGGAAATATAGAATCTAAAGAACTTGAGGCACATAGGAACTTGAGGTCATAAACTAAAGGGGGAGAATGGTGGGGGAGGGGTGTGCAGAGTGGAGGGGAATGAAGGGGAGGAAGTAGAACAACTGTAATGGCATAATCAATAAAATATATTTAAAAAATAAAAGATAAATAAATACCAAGGGAAAAAAAAGAAATAAGTATCCTGGGAAATGTCCTTGTTCCAACTCTGGGAATGGAGTTGGAACAAGGACAAGAACAAAAACAAATTTTAGTAGGGTCTCTTGTTAGTAAAATATAAAAAGTATCAACTCCATAGAATATCAAAAGAATTTAATGAGTTGATTATGTGAAAGTGTTTTATTTCACATAAACTATAAAGTTCCACAGAAATTTATTATAAAAATATTATGTTGAGAGTTAAAAGCTCTGGATCAAAGTTTTATGATGACCATACACTTGTTTATTCTATGGGCAATTCACTTAGCTTCCCTGAGCTTCAGTTCTTTGTCTTCATAAAAAGGTGAACTGATGATAGCTACAATCTCTAAGACAGATGTCTCTATAAAAGAAATAGTAAGTATTGGCAATTGTTAGGTCAAGCATATTAAATTCTTATACAATTAAAATTGTTTCTTTTATGAGTTATGAAGTTCTGTGTATGCAACAATGAAGCTCCCACCACCACCGACCATCATTCCTAAGGTAAAGTTTTTCTCCTTTTGATTATAGACCATAGCTTGCAACTTTGTGATACTTTCCTTTGACTAATAGCCATTCTTGGCTCAGTGAATTTAGGACAGCAGCTGTATGACTTCCCATAAAAGCAGTAACAGCTGTGTGTGTGTGTGTGTGTGTGTGTGTGTGTGTGTGTGTGTGTGATTATTGAAGATGTCGTGTGGGGTAGGTACCAGAGTTGAGCCTTGTACCATACTGTTATGGACCACTGTGCCTTGTTCTAGGAATTATAACTCTACCCCCTGTGGCTAAGGAGGGGTCAGTGACCTATGGAATGCAGCCGCAGAAGACAAGGCTTGTCTCTGGTAGCAAACGCTGCCTCAGTTTCCTCCCTGCTTCCAAAGCATGGTCCGAAGTCCTTGACGAGTAAGACCCCTCAGAGAATGGGCAACCTAGGCCAGACACGACCACTTGGGAGGCCATCATGGAAGGACTCAGGGGGCTGCAACAAAGAGCAATGGACTCTTGCCCCCGCTCCCTCCCCCACCCCCGGCTTTGACATAGCCGGAGTCCCCATGTTCTCTGGGAGAAGCACTTCCTGGCTCTAATCCCCTTAAGCCTGAATACCTGATGGGGAGGGATGCAGCTCCTTGCCTTTCTAGAGCATGTCCTGGGGGAAAATCTGGCATCACAAAGACTTCCTGATAAACCTGTGAAATCTGCTCTAAGAGTGCTTTCATTCATATGTTAAGGGTTCGAACAGGAAACCCTAAAACTGTGTTCCTGACAGACTCTGACTCAGACTAAGCCCTCAGATTTCTTTGAAATGTTATGTACTGTTTGATCCTTACCGCCCTGTACTCCCATGTATTACAATGCAATAAAAGCCCTTGGAGGAAGGGGCTCAATGCCTTTTTCCCCTGAGAAACTGGCCACTGCTCAAGGCCTTTGTCCTCTGGAAAACTGGCCACCTCTCTTCCCCAAGCAGGTCACATCATGTCTCAGTCATGTTTACTTCCATCCATGGCACATGGGGGGACTTGGGAGGAAAGTCTCCCCGAGCCATACAATCCCATCAGTCTGTCGAGATGCCATTCATGAATGGATAAAACTTACCAAAGGTGAAAAAAAAAAGTAAAATCAGAATTAAGGAAATACTTTGGGAAAGATTTTTAAACTAGAGAAAGATAAAGCAAGAGAGAAGAGCAAAGTGTTTGGCCATTTTTGGCCAAACATATGGCCAAAAATGAAATTTGGTTCACACTCACAAAAGGAAGATTCAGGAATATGCTCTTGAGTAAATTCACCTGACATATCATCCCTACAATCACCATTTTAGGACAAGTTGATATGTTTCTCAACACTAACATGGGGGTAAAGTATCATCATGGTCCACTTAAAAAAAATGTCCCTGAGGTAAAAGAACAAGGATGGATTGTATTACAGAACTGTAATTGGACCATTTTCAAAGATAATAAACAGACCTCTTTCTAGCTGTAGGGAAAGACTGAAATTGGAAATAATTAATTTCTGTAAATTCTCTTAGTGAACATGTATTAACTAACATAGAAGGGACAAGGAACCAGGCAACAATGGTGAGTGAGGCACAGACCCACCTTTGAGGGTCTTAGAGACTTCAGAGGAGATAACCTCATAAACAGAACATGAGCGTCTGTGTACCAGGCACTCTCCCTAGAGGTGGAAAAAAGAGACCATGTTTGGCTAGAAGGATTTTCTTAAACAGTCTCTAGAGTGGGAAGGCCAGAGTCTCCATCGTGCACCCCAGAGGCATGCTTCCTTTGGGTGGCAGTGCTGAATGGAACAGAGTTTGGGGCCCTTGTTTTAAGTCTCTTTACATAATTACCTTTGATCTTTCTTACATGATATTAACATGCCTTTCAGTTAAGAAGAGGAAGAAATTGTTTCTCTAAAATGAAGTTTTGCACATTTACTTAACTCTACATCTTCCAAATGTCCATGAAAAAGGCTAAAGTACTATACAAACAGGAAACATCTAAATTATAAGGAACTACTTCCAAAATATCTATCAAAAATACTCAAACAAATAGGAAACACCTGAAGTCATAATAAAAATTCTACAAAATACACTGAATATGGGACAATATAAAAGAAAATGAACAGATTTCATATGAAGAAAATGCTTTGGGGGGAAGGAAAATTCAAGAAGAGCCCTTAAATAAATATGGTCTAAACAAGTCAACTTTGTGAAAATAAGTTCAAAACTTAGATGAAATGCACAAACTCCTTGAAATATATATACAAAGCTCACTAAAGATAAAATAGTGTAAATAGCCTTATATTTTAAAAAAAGGAATATAAAGAAGTCTAGGCTGTGATAGAAAACAGACTATTGGGCTCCTAGAGTGGGACTTGGTAGAATAATTACTGGAGAAAGTTTACTATAAACTTAAGAGAAGAGAGAGACAAAGTGAGAGTAAGAGAGAGAGAGAGTGTGTCAGACTTTAACAAAAAAGTACTGGCACCAAGACTGCTGAAAAGGTGAGCACTCTAACACTGTATAACACCCGGGTGAAAAATTTCTCTGCAAATGTAGTCAATGTAGAAAGGCAATGACAAATTAAGACTCTCTGCACACCCCACAGAACTGGTCAGTTGTGGATGTCTAAAAGAGGGTTCATAACAAGGAGCACAGACAAACTGTTCCATTTAGATAGCCATCACCACTGTCAGGAAGCTCCAGGTTGGGTTTTGTCCTCAGTCACTGCAGTAGACTTGCTTCTGTATCTTGTTCTCTCCTCCTTATGTCAACTGTTTTTCCTCCCTTCTTCCATTTTGTAGTTATGTTATTGTTTTTATGTTATGAACAAATTTACACACATGTGTATGTGGGAAATGTTACAGCCTCTTCACGAAGCACTATGTAAATGAAAAGCAAGACACTGCTGTTGTCCAGTGCAATGTGACTGTGAAGAAACAAACACTAGTAGATTCCATTCGTTAATACATCCTACAGTGCAAGCAATAGCCTGAAATGTGATGCTACTTCACTTATGAAATAAGTGGACAACCTTATGCATTCTATAACTTCAAGTTTCCTAGATAATGAAAATGAAACATAAAAGTTAAATTACCTGCCTTGATCCCATAGGTAGGGGACAGTTGGTCCCTTGTTCAAGCCCATTTTTTTAACTCCGAAGGCCATGTTTTATCCTCCATCATGTGATGTTTCTGAAAGGACACTTAAATGAGAGGAACCAATAAATACCTCTGTATGCAAACTGTTTTATTTTAGCTTCTGGGAGCCTGATCATAAAAGAAAATTTAAAAAATACATCGGTTTCTAAGCTTAAAATGTTCTCTGAAGTGGTCTGAGTCCTTTCTGTTTGTAAAATATTGATTGCAGTTCTTCTATTTATTATACCTTAAAGTTCTAGTTTTTACTTCCATGATTATACATTAGAATTACTAATCAAACTTCTAATAATCATAGGAAAGCTTGGAAGGAGAGTGTGGGTCATTTACTAACTAACCAACAATAATTAAATCAGAAACTGAAAAACACAATATCTGCTTGAAGAAAAAGAGTCTTTCAAAAATCTCATCATTCATTGTCCATTCAAATATGTTATGAGCTGCTGCCCCATGCCCAATTATCTATTCAGTACCAGAATGGTTCAAAGCTGAAAATGCTTGTATGCTTTCAAGGTCATGCAGTGTAGTAGAAAACATAACCCCTTTAAACACAGTATGAAAAAGACAATAACTTTTATCTTAGGTTTGTCCATTTGGTCCCAAAGAGTGAATGTTACTGCAATTTTAACTAACCTTTGACCTAGGGCAAAAGGATACATGGTTTAAGTGCAAGTTACAAAAAAAAAGTATACAGAAAAGAAATGAAGATGAGACCATATCTCTTGTGAAATATATAATTCGTGTCCAAAAATATATATTCACTACTATAGTAAAAACTAAATGTAATGCTAAGAAATTGAGCCATCAGAGTAGCACAAAATAAAATGCTGAAATGTTTTGGTTACAAAGAGAACCCAGAATGTGGTCTCAAAATTCAGACAGGGTCTGTGAAAACAGAATAGAAGGTGAGAGGGCGTTTCCGAATGGGAGAGGAAGGTCTTCATTTGTGGTTCCCAGAGTCAATTGTTTCATGAGCAAGCCCCATGGGCTCTTCCAAATCCTGAAATTACTTGCAAAACTTTGTGGATATGTCCATTTTTTTCGGGGTGAAGTGTCTAGAACTTTCATTAGATTCTTTCAGTTTTCTCTGAAAGTATTATGAATCACAGAACAGCAGGAAGACACAGTGAGCAAAATACAACACATATTAAATGTAGAATAACATATTTAAAATATCTTTCATTTGAGCATACAAGCACTTTTTCAACATATATAAACACAAAAAAATTAAGCTTTCAAATGTAAACATTGAGTGGCTAGCATTAAAAAGAGACAGAGGTAATTGTATCAAACAGAAAACCTCAAAGTAAAGAGAGATAAGCATTAGGAAATTAATGTTGACCCCAAAATAATAGCAGTGTTTACTCCACATGATTTGAGCCTCTTATCCTTTCTTCAAATTACCTGGGTGTAAACAAGAAAATAAATGCTTTCAAATATGAAAGTATGTGCCAGTGTTTGGACGAGATCAAGAAGATGAATCTGTCATGAAAAGTGGCTGAGGTTCTGGTTTCTTGGAGGAGGAGACACAGTCACTGGACGGGGGCTCCGTTCCCAGACTTTCTGTTGTTCTCCCAATGTAGGAATGAAAAGATGTGTTTGCCTCTCGCACAAACACATCAAAGATAATTTCACTTATTATTTATGTCATAAGCAGGAGGTTTGTAAAGAGGCTTGTAAAGGCTTGTAAAGCTGGTAAAAGCATTTAAGGACAAAGATGTATGTAAAGAGGCAAAAGTGAAATAATTTTGCTAAGTTAGGCACACAACTGGTTAGTACTCTACTGAAAAATAAAACTGTGAATCTTTGGAATTACACTTTACTATCAAAAGACATATTGTTCATTTTTATTTATCAGAAATCATTTGCAACATATCCATCCCTAAAAGTTTGTATGAAAATTTATACTGTGTGAACTCTAACCAATAACAAATGAAAATCCAGGTAAGGTAAATTCCCCTAAAAAATTAAATAATTCTTAAGCAGCCCTAAGAGATAATGTTCTAGCATTAACACTGAAAGGAAAATTTAGTTGTTCTTTTGTTTTATTTTCAAGTTTTTAAAATAATTTTTCTTAACTGGTGTCAAGATTGCCCTACTGATAAGAGGGAGGTGCTTCTCGATGACATGACATTTGTAAACCTTTGCATCTGACTTGGTGGATTCATGCTTACATTGTTATAGGTAACATTACAGAAGGTTCACACAGGAATTTGCTAAATTGATTCAAGAACAAATTAGAATTTCTATGTGAAAGTTTGAGGTGAGAAGATGAGAGGGAATAACCAAGAATATTTTATGAATCCCAGACACCCACTGTTTCAAATGGCCCCTGCAAGTGGACCTGGCTTTTTCCGCGGTCCTGGGGAGGTTTAGGGTACTTGATCATGAAACTCTGTGTGTACTGTGATGAAGGGTGCTCCTCTGGGGTTTGGGGCAGAGGTGTGTTCTCTGCTGAGGCAGTCTTTCTCACCCTTACTGCCCAAAGCCTCAGGACTCAGCTTCTCTTTCCTATTGCTGCTTATATTCCAAACACGTTTCTGGTAACCAATTCACATCTAGCAGTTGCCATCTCTCAGCTCACCATCTTCTAGATTATGGGTTCCAGACTTTTGGCAAATGTGGCCACATTTCCAGACTTCAAACAAAATCTATAGGTTTCTGCGGACTTCAGGACATTGGTCTTGAAGAAGGAGTTTCCCATCACTTGAACACTGAAGAAATCACAGTCTTGACCCTAAGTGGCTGCTCACGAGTCTATGTCTTAATTACAGGGCACCCATGGGCTCATGACTTGGCCCTAGGCCTGTGTCTTCACAACCCCTCCTTCTCTGCCACAAGTAAATCCTGGTCCCATACCCCAAATTAAGTGCCGGTAACCCACCCATCAGCTATTCTTTTTGCCACATGTGAAAGTGCCACCACTGTGATATCCAGGGACTCTATCTAGGCCCTGAATCTGCAGTGCCTATACCAGGGAAAAGATTTTCCTTTCTGAATGCCTGACCTGCCCTGGCATTGTTTGTATTTGCCTGTTAAATAGCGCAATTTGCTCATAAGTTTTACAACGAGAGTGGAAGATACTTATCCACAGAAATTTAACTCAGCAATTGTGTTTCTCTTCTCAGTCAGTTCATCTAATACTGATATAGCTGCCATTGCCACATGAGCAATATCCCAACCATGCACCTTGAGCTCCATCCTCTTTCAGAAGTGATTTTCTGCAAAAGGAAAAAATCCCTTCCACCAGATTTTATAAAACATTCAAACATTTCTTGACTCATTGTATGTACTGAGAGTGGGCATGAGTGAGAGTCAAGTGGGGGTATCACATCACTCACCAAACAATATTTGGGATGCTTATAAAGCCCTCTATTCAGCACCCATTTACAAATTTTCTCTTATGTTGAAAGTTCAAACTGTTTTGACCTTTATACTACCCTATTCAACTAGCAGGGGTGTCTAACCCATGGCCTAGGAGCTATGAATACTGGCCAACACAAAATTGTAAATTTACTTAAAACCTTTTTCTTTTTTTTTTTTTTTGCTCATCAGTTTTCACTAGTATTTGTGTATTTAATGTGTGGCCCAAGACAACTCTTCTTCTTCCAATGTGGCCCAGAGAGGCTAAAAGTTTGGACACCCCTGGTAGAGGGTTAACTTCTACCCTCAGCACATCCATCAAATCATGGACCCAATAAAGTGACTTCAACCCTAAGAAAAATGCCTTTATCAGTTGTGAAGAAAACAAAATGCTACTCATCTTATCATATGTGCATAAAATTTAGGGACAATAAAGTACACCGACACCAATTTTCTATCCAATAATCATATGATTATAGCCAAGAGCAATAGTTCTACATTTTAACAGACAGAGAAGTCTGGTGAGGTTCGCAGGATGCTTGAATAATTTGGAGATGGTCATAGTCTGAAGTGCTGGTGCCTGGGACTCAGCCTGAAGTTTTCTGTCTTATTCCAGAGCTCCTTCCCTCCAAGTAACTCCTTCAAGCAGGAAATAATAATGCAGCATAATTCTCATCAGCCTTCATAAGAAAAATGATCCAAAACCTTAAAAATGCCATGCTTGTCTTCCAGCATGGACTTTAAGTTAAATTTTAAAAGTTATGTGGTAGGTGTTATTAAATCTACTATATATCTTGTATATATGGGGAAATGGAGGCAAGATTCTCAAAAACTTGAAAATAACAATTATCATTTTGGTCCCTTGGAGATTTTGGTATGTAATGCAGACTGAGTAGATCAGTAAAGACACATGAGACGTCAAACTGAAGGGACAAGATCATTCCCAGGAGGGTGCATTGATAAATTCTGATTGGCAAGACTCACCTAAATATAGTCCAATGGTGAAAGCATGTGACAAATATATTAGGAATTCTAAATTATTCTTGTGCTCTGTTTTCTGTTACATATGTTCACTGTTTTCTGACTACTTTGAATTACTTTGTAACTTGCCATACTTGGAAGCAAAAAATATGCTAAATTGGCCCTGCCAACATTTTATCCATCTGGTAGCTATTTTCTTTAACGGCATTCTTATTGGGAGTGGTGGAATGGGGAGAGGGAGCAATGTACATCCCAGGGGTGCTGAAGATCCGGGCATGTTTGCTGAACTGATAGAGACTAGCCTACTAAAAGTCCAAGTCCATAAGAAATGGAAGAACTTCACACTAAAATGTTAGGCCCACAAGGTTGACCCCATGTTTCAGAGGAAGCATTAGCGTTTGTCACACAAAAAAATTCTCTTTCTGAGACACTGGGGCACATGTTGGACTGCTTCATTACTCTTTCTCAGAGGGTCACATACAGTGGATTCACTGCAGACCACCATCATTGTGGACACTACAGTAAAGGAATGAGCAGTACAGTGGCAAAAAGGCAATGTCACACCTGGATGAAGGTGATGATATCACTATAGCATAAACGAATGGCAGAAGCAATGGGACTACTGGCACTGCAGTATTAAGTATGAAAGTTGGAGTCAACCAGGACATCTTCCAGTCTTGGAAACTGAAAATGACATGATGAACAGCACAGTGCCCATCAGAAACAGTGCTGGTGACTGGAGATCAGCTGTGTGCAGTGACCAGAGTTTCCTACTGTGTACAGCACAGGAGACTGTCAGAGGAAAACCTGAGCAAGGAGGGAAAGCAAAAAATAAGGAAGAGAATGAGAATGAGGAGGGGAAAGGAGGCAAGAGGAGAAGAGGGAGAGAGAGAGCCAGAGAAGGAGGGGAAAAGAAAAAAAGGGGGGAAAGGACCCATGGACACACACAACAGTGTGATTATTGCAGAGGAAAGGGGGTATAAAGGGACTAAAGGCAATGCAAAAAATACAATAAAAATATATAGATCAATTTGAAAAAAAAGAAATTATTACCAAAAATGCTAAAAGGAGGGTGATGTGGACTCTGGCCAGCAGGGTCCATATGCTGTGGCTGCTATGAACAAATTCATATGGACTACAGAAGTGCTGTGGAGAAAAAGGGACAGTATGGCTGCTCTCTGAGTGAGAGAGGGCCCCAACCACTGCCTAGACAAGCGTTTATTGCTTTTCTGGACATATTACATCAAAGATGGTCTACATTTATTATGCACAGGTTCGCTTTAGGTGGTTACTTTTCACAGATAACAAAGGAGAAGTTGCTAACTACTACAAAGAAGGATATTTGCAAATGGAAAGGGAAAAGTGGTTAAACTAGTTAGACTCCATACTTGGGAGATTTAGCACAGATTTTAGGAAGTTACTTTAAAGATATGCAGTAAACATGTGTGCCTCAATTCAGGGTGAGGGATTTTAGCAAAAAGCAAGCCTCAAAGTAATCTAGGTACAATGCAGGCCTGATTCCCCACAGGAAAACCGATCCGTGGGCTCAGTTCCTGTGTGTCACTCATTCCCTGCCAGTTTTCCGAATCAGGGGCTGGGCTACATTCACCATATCACATGTATAGGTTCCCTAAAGGGAGGCACCTAAAAACTAGAATTTGTTTATTTAAAAAACGTGTGTTTTTCTCTTGTATGCATAAACTTCAGTCACCTTCAAAGTACTAAGCACATGCAATACACCTATTGAGATGTTTTTTCCACTGCTCAGAACATTTTTTGAACACATCAATTTTGATACCTTTTAGTGCTCCTGCCATTTTTTGTTTCACCTCTTCCACATCAGCAAAATATCTTTCTTTGACGACTTTTTCATCTGGGGAAACAAAAAATAGTCACCCAGGGAAAGATTGAGTGAATAGGGAGTGTGAGGCATGGGGGTCATTCTGTTTTTACTCAAAAGCTGCTGTGCACTCAGCGTGGTACGGACAGGTATGCTTATAAATCACCCAGCATGAAGTGGGCAAAGACGTTGAAAGAGTCTTCAAATAACATTCACTGAAGCCAAATGCAGCCTCTCACAACAATGCCAGCTGGTACACTGATACAGATGGGTTCCTGGAACACTCACCTAGTGGAGGAAGCCTGTACTACAAGGGACCCACCCTCCATAAGATAATTCTGGTTTTTTGTGTCCCCCACCCCCATATGTCACCTCTTTCTCCAACATTATTTCCTATAAGACAAGACACATGATTTGGGTATGGAGCTTTCTTTTAATAAATGCAAATAAAATTGGTTCCTACTTCTGAAAAAAGAAAAGAAAACCTTTGAAAGAAACATGTAACCTGACTACTCTTATTAATACTCCCATCAGGACTCTGAGGGCTATTTATGAAGAGACAAACAAATTTTAAAGACAGAGAATATCAAATAACCATATACAAGTGCATTTAGAAATATACAACAGAATAAAATTGAAGAAAACATTGAAATTGAAAACCTACTAGAGCAAATTGACAAGGTGATAGAAGCCTGTCTCTGTGTAAAATTCCCATGCCCAGGGACCTTTATAGGTAGCTTTACCAATTTATCAAGAAAAGGTAATCCCAATCTTAATATGTTCTATAAAACATAGAAAAGGAAAAATTAGGAAATCATATTTAGACTCATGAAAGTCACTTCAAAAACAAGATAAAGATTGTAAGAACAGAGAATCATAGCATCAGTTGCAGGTTCTCTAATTAAAATATTAGATAACTAATAATTAATAAATACATACTCATTTATTTTAAGAAAAACATAACTATTTAAAAGAATATAAGCTAATAGTGCAGTATAATTTCATATCAAAAATTTACATTCATGGCAAATGTAATTTACCATGTTAATCGATTAAAATAAGAAAATTATGACTATCTCTACAAGTATAAAAATAATTTTATAAAATTCAACAATTTGTGATAATAAAACAATTTATATAATAAAATAATGAAGCCACTGTGGGGGAGCTTTGGCCACAGAGTCCCCCGCATCTGCAGTGGATGAGAATAAGTCTACCAAGACATGATCTGCTTGGGGAGGAAAGGTGGCTAACTCTCAAAGGAAGTAGAGCCTGTTCCTCAATGGGGTTTTGGGGGTTTAATTTGCAGAGGAATACAGGGTATATGTAAAGCTCATCAATCATTGTCAGGAAATAATGATCAAACAATAGATAACATTCAAAGAACTCTGAGGACTTATTTTGAGTCTGGGTCAGATAGCTACAGGGCCATAAAACTCTGAGAAACAAACTCATTTCATGCTTGTATCCTTATCATTTAAATTGAGGGTATAGCAAAGTAGGTTTGTAGGATTTTATGCATTCTCTCACCCCAGGGAACCCTCCCTTTCCAGCACAGGGCCACACCGCCTCCAGCATTGTTTCAGGCTTAAGTCAGGCAAGGGAAGTAAGGTAGCCAAGAGATTAGGAGACTTCTTGCAGACAAAATGAGGATTCAGGCTATGTCAAAGCCTAGGGGCGAAGGTCCATCGCCCCCTTTTTTATAGTCCCCCAAGTCCTTCCCTGAGGGCCCCTTTACAACTGTACCTGTTTTAGGTCATCCCTCCTTTGAGGAATCTTACCTATCATTGACTAACTGGTCTCATCCACTCTGAGACAAGCAGGGTGAAATAAAGGGAGTAGAGGCAGTGCCCTTTCCAGGGAGATAAGCCTTGTCTTCTAAGTGGCTGATGGTCCCAAGATCTTTTCACTCAGCCTTAGCCATGAGGGGTTACAGTTTCAGGAACCAGGCAGGGTGGTTCCCAACAAGAAACCTTGATATATTTTCTTAGAGGCTAGGAATAAAGTAAGGATGCCTGCTAACACAGCAAACATGGAACATAAAACTGAAAGCCAACATAATAATAATAATAGCAGGACAATAAATAAATGTTAAAAAGATAGTAATGAAAGAAAACTCCCATTCTTACAGACAACATCAGCTGCCAACATGGACTAGTGAAAACATAGGAGAAATCAGTACAATTGTAGGACACAAAATCAACTCATAGAAATAGGCAACAGTGATGCTAGAGGAAAGATGTTGGAGCAGGAAGCACCAGGAACTGTCTCCCCATCTAGATAACAATTGTACTGACAGCATCTGCAGAGGTAACTATTTTGGAACTTGGACATCTACTGAAGGCTTGCAACCTCTAGGAAAAGGCTTGGACTATAGTAATTTTAGTCAATGTTAATGTTAACTTTAAAAATAAAGGGTTTGGGGAAATTGTCCTGCAAGATTAAGACACATTACAACATAACAAAAGATATATTACACAGCATCAGAAATAATGAGATATTGATATAAGAACAAACAAACAAAGAGAAAAAAGAGAGGTCATAAAAGCAGGTTCCTGTGTGTGTGAAAACTTATATAATAAAGTTGGCCCCATGAATTAAACAGAAAAAAAAAGACCTGTTTAGGAAAACAGGTATTGTGAAAGCTGTCTCAATAAATGGAGAAATGTATTAGTGAATCTTTACCTTTACAATACATAAAAGTAGATTCCAGGTGAATTAGAGACCTACATGTAGAGGGTAAGCATATGAAGATATTAGGTATTATATAGGATATTATTCTTTTGAACTAGTGGAGAAAACTGACTTCTTAAATGAAACTCAAATTGTTTAATGCAAAAAATAATTTTATTTTTATAAAAAATTAATTATTTTCTTTCAATAATGCACACCTTAGATAAAATTACAGATAAATTATATTATGACAAAACATATTTTTCATGTTAAGTGTCTATGCCTAAAAAATACAAAGAATTAAAAAATCAATCATAAAAATGTAGGAGCTTTCAAAGAAGAGTATGACAATTATATGAACACACAGTTAAATAACAAATACAAAACACAATAGTAATTACAGGAATAAAATAAAGCAATGAGGTGCCTGTCTATATTCTTTAGATTTGATTAAAAATCAAAGCATTGGATAGTGTTGGTGCTAGTGAGGTGAAGTCTCTCTTATAGGAACCCCTTGTTCTGTGGTGAGAGTGTGAACTAGGGCCCCCATTCTAGTGGACCACTTGGCACTGTGGAGTCAACACATGAACACACTGCTGAGATTCATGTCTCTGTTGTCAACATTCTGAAATGTTCCTGTTCTGATTGATTAATAGCCACTTTCTCTCAATCCCCAAAATTGCCTCCGGCTACCACATATTACATGGACATTCCTCTAGGAATCTCTAGATTATTCCATTATCCATCACCGCAAGTAGAGATACCTGGTAGAGTTGGAGTCCTCCAAGAACTTGCTCCAGAAGCACAGAAAGTGTGTATTGTTTTTTATCATTTCTTGTGCTATGCCAGGAATATCATGCTTGAGAATGTGTGCAATGCATATAACCCAGGCCTTCTTCTCCAGACTATATGTCTAAAAGAAGTTTCATACAGATCCAGAAGGGGAAAGGTATAAGAATCTTCATTATGGTGCTTGAGAGCAGAGAGTTAAACCTGAAGTAAGTGGCAATCATTTGGATGAGTTAAATATGTTGGATGTACTCTGAAATTTTCTATAACATAAGCAATACATCATATGTACATTGTTCCCTAATAATAACACAGTACTACATAAAATAAATAAGAAAAAGAATGAGATGTATATGAACGCACAAAATAACACATGCAGTCAAACTTTTTAAAACTCCCATTTCTCTCCCCCAAAGAAGAAAAACATTAAATAAATTAGAAAAATTTCCCATAAAGGCAAAAAAAGGGAAAAGACGATGTAAAATTAAGAACACAAAGTTTTTTAAAAATCCACAATAGTCTTCAGCAGAGTAATTATCACAATGTGTCATTCATGACATGAGAAATGTGTTTAATCTATCAGCTTCCAGGACTAAGTAAGAAATATTGGGGGCATGGAAAGTCTGGGTCCTAGGCCTAAAAGGCTGATAGTCAACCTGTATACCAGGTTGGGATGAAGGTGAAGGTCGCTGGTGGAAACTTGGCTAGGTAGTCAGTCACCTTTCCCCAGGCAACTCCTCTCCCTCAACCTCAATGTGGCTCATCTTCACTAAACTGCCATTGGCATGAATATATCTTTAAAATACTCCATTTATTGTCAGAGATTAAATGAATTTCTGCAAGAAGATGTCAATTTTTGCTAAAGCAGTTTACATTACATAAAATTTGTTTGAGTAGAGAAATGAGGGACAGCATTCTGGGAAGCATGATCACCTGTAAAATGTTCTAGTTACACTTTCAAGAGGCCTAAGGCCATATTTTATGCAGATACTATAAGCACAAAAGCAGCACATGAGGATTTTTTTAGTAGGTTGATGGAGAAATGAGAATCTCACTAGGGCAGACAGCCAAGCCACTTCAGAGCAGGAGCCCACAGGATTTTATAAACTCCATGGGCTGGCCAAGCTAGCAGAAGTTGGCCAGAAATCCTGCCCTTCTAAACTAAAGGTGACCCCTCCCACAATGCTGTGAGGAATCACCTCTGTCAATGTAAAAAAAAAAAAAATTTAAAAAGCCCAAACCAGTAGAGAATCTTTGTAAGAGTATATTTGAGCCAAAACTGACAATTGCTTAGAATGCTCTGGAAAATAACAGTTTTATATTTCCTTTTATGCAATTGAAATTAAGGGAGAAACATAAGGAAGATTAATGAATGTGGGGGAAAGCATGGTAAAGATTGTATTATAGGATAGTTAAGATTATGTGCTCTCTCAATTGTGGTCAGGCTTTAAAAGGAGGGTCTGAAAGCAGACATTTTCAAAGGTGTATTACCATGGATGCCCAGAAACAATGAACAGATTGTTCCAGTCAAAGATAAGCCTTTTTCTAAAGAAGTTAGATAGCTGGGATGTGACTACTCACCATGATCTGCCCACTTAGAAATTTATAATCAGATCTTCCTGTGGGGTTACTTTGCATAGAAACTCTTTTTTCATCCACACTCCTGACTCAAAAATCCCAATGGACTTCAACTCCCTTTGGAAATGAGTACTCTTTTACATTGTATTTATTTGTGTACTCTCCCTTAAGAGAAAAAGAATTTCTTTGATAAGAAAACTTGTATTTTATCTAGCCTTCTTCTTGATACATGGTCTAGTACAGACAATAAAAATCCTGTCTGGTGGTGTTGATTGAGTGTATATCTCTGAGGGAAAATATATAGTTTATTATTATTTTCAAATATGTTTCTATATACCAACAAAGGTTCATGGTAAAATTTATCAATCAACAAATTATTTACTACTAGAGGTTTTTATATCTCAGAATCTATAAATTTAATATAAAATTTTAATATAAAGTGATTTATATCTCAATTCCCCAAGCTCAATTTCAAGGATTACTAGCTTTCAATATTCTGGAGGATAACAATACACATTTATAAACCAAGAGATTTTAGAAATAGTGCATTTTAAGTTTATTTTTAAAATGAATGTTTCTATGAATTTTATTGGATCATTGAAACTTTCTATCTTTTAACACCTATTACCTCCCTTGTAGAATGGACATTTCTGAGAACATACTGTTGGAAATGTTGCCCAGACATAAGATTTCATGGAATAATAGATGAAATATATTTGTCTTCAATTCTTCCAGATTACATTGATTCTCATTTTACTTTTAGTAGTTATGGCATAATAAATATATTTAGCTATTTAAGTAAATTAACAAATGCATCAGTAAAGTTATATATAAGTAATTAGTTTACTCTTGGCATTTATAACACTTGAAAAAAATATTCAACATTTGCCTACATCTGTGGCAAATCAAACTAAATTTCTAAATTAAATATAAATGTAAATTTAATTAAATGTAGATAAAATTATTGTTCAGCAATTATTTGTATCATTCCCCAAGTAACTTTTCTGGAGATTAAGCTTTGCTAGAGGTGACTTGCTATTGGTTAACAGGTGGTGGTGGACAGAAGTACAGTAGGCCTATTTTGAGTCTAATCTTAAGAAATATTATATATGAGGTTTGTCTGAAAAAATTCCAGCCATTGTCAATATAACAAGAATGGGTTGCATGACTTCAGTAAAACCTGGCAGCCAAGGTGAGTGGACTGGAATACACATGCATGAGCAATGACGACTTCACTGTACTAGTCAGTGAGGGCAATAGACACAGCTGAGTGAGCATGTGTACTGTCTGATTGTCACACTCAAAGTGACTGAGTGAGAAGAGCAATTAATGTACATTAAATTTTGTGTTAACCTTGAACATTCTACTGCAGAAACTATTCAGATGATTGAGAATGCTTTTTGGGATGATGCAATGAGTGCAGTGCTAATAAAAGTATGGTACAAATGCTTCAAAGATAGTCAAGAATCTGTTGAAAGTGATCCATATCTTGGAAGGCTTGAAAAGATGGCAGCAATATCAAAACTATGTTAACTGTTTTTTGACTGGGAAGGTGTTGTCCCTCATGAGTACACCCTCTAGGCCAAACGTTTGATAAGGAGTACTACCTCGATGTTCTTCATTGGTTGAGAGATGCAAATAACAAAAACAATCATAGCTATGGGCAACTGGTAATTGGCAGCTTCATCTCTACAATGAGCCTGCTCATGCATCACAACTCATGCAGAGTTTTTTTGGTGAAACATCAAACCAAGTGTTTCAGCTCCCCCCACCCCAGACCAAATTTGGAGTCTTGTGACTTCTGGTTTTCCCCAAACTAAAATCACCTTTGAAAGGGGAGAGATTTCAAACAATCAATGAGATTCAGTAAAGTATGGCAGGGCAGCAGTGTTTTGGAGTGCTTAAGGAGTCTGCAGTCTCCTTGTAGAAGAGACACTGGGAGAACTGTGTGAGGTCCCAAGTTGCTTACTTTGAAGGGGACTGAGGCATCATTGTCCTATGCACATTTTTTTCTTGTATCTTCTTCAATAAATGTCTCTATTTTTCATATTACATGGCTTGATACTTTCTATACCAGGAACTCCTGGTCTCCTTTCACAAGGACCCAAGTTCAGGTGATCACTTCCACACCATTGTCTTTCCCAGAAAAGAACACAAGGGGCAGAGTGACTGCAGGCAACTTGACCTGTATCCTGAAGTTCAGCTGCTTTGGCTGACCCACAGACTCACAAGTTAGAAGTAAATATTTATCTTTTTATATTACTGAGATTTTGTTGTTGTTTGTTAAACAACAAAATCTAAGACAATGTAATTTACGTAATGAGTAATTCTAAGAAACTTGTCTGTGGAATCTAGTCAAAGTTCTCCAATTCTCTTCTCAACCAGCACCATACTTATTAGGACTCTATTAAAATGTACATCAGTACTAGACTGTGTTTCACGTAACCCAAAGAACTCCTCTCCTCACCTTATTCCTCAGTACATAAACTTTGCTTCTTATTACTTCTGTGAACACTATTTTCCTCTATGGCTTCTGTATCACCCACTGTCTTGATGGTTTTATTTCTTTGTTTGTTTCCTTGACTTACACTGAACATTCTATTTTAGACATCTTTGTTAGATTTTTCACCCCCATTTGACCAATTGGAATGTTTATGTTTTGGTCTTGAACCTCCATTTTTATCTCTACCTACATTTTTCCTAATCTCACCCAGTTCCAAGACCTTGAATATTGTATTTGCAATACAAATGCTGAATTTATATCCCATGCTCCAAAGTCTAAACTTGTATATATAATTGTCCAGTTAGCATTTTTATCAATATTTTAATAGGTATCTACATCACTCAGGGGTCTTTGTTACAAACAGGACCTCTGTAGC
Source organism: Sturnira hondurensis (assembly GCF_014824575.4). Lineage (NCBI taxonomy): Eukaryota > Metazoa > Chordata > Mammalia > Chiroptera > Phyllostomidae > Sturnira > Sturnira hondurensis. The sequence goes on along the minus strand of NW_028083505.1, from coordinate 948,747 downwards.
TACATCAGCAGAAATGAATTAAAAATATAGTGCATCTTACAGCATCTTCCTGAGGGCTCTAGGATCAGGCATGAGAACTGCAAGGCCAGGAATCAGCAACATATTCACAGTTGGACTACTCTGCCATCACTATCACTGGGCAGCACTACTGCTGGGTCTGCTGCTAGTTACAGACACTGATTCATAGACTGGTGCTGATATTGCCTCTTGTCATTAATGAATATTGAACAAGTTCTCCCTCTTCAGATAATCCTCTTTCAGATCTAAATATAAAGGTATATTTTTATTGGCAGTGCCTAAATCACACACTTGTGCTCCTACCACACGTGAAGAGGGTTATGATTTCTGCCTGGAAAATCAAGACTCATGTAGATGGAAATTCCCTAATACGGTATGTCAGTCAGGTAGTCTAGATTGTACCATACTAATGACAAAAATCTCAATGGCTTAAAAACAAGTGAAGAGTGAGTGCATCTGGGACATTCTGGAATTTAGGCTGACAGAGGATGCCAACTCAGTGTATGATCACAAAAGCAGAATGAAAAGGGCACAGTAAATTGTGAAAGGGTCCTTAAAACATTCACCTAGAAGCAATGCACAATACCCCCATTTGCAATTCATTTGCCAGATTAAATTATATGACCATGCCTAGTATTACAGAAGGAAGGAGGCACAATCTTACCTTTTCCCTAAAACGAAAGGAGAAATTGAATTTTTTGTGAGTGAACCTCATGATTACAACATATAAAGTAAAACATACTAACTGAGAAATTTGACAAAATTTGCCACATTATCACAAATGCAAAATCATATCAAATCTTGGTTTTTCTTTGTAAACATCTTTTCCCCTCAAGTTTCCCACTTCCAGTCCTGTAGCTGTTCTTTAAAATATTTATGCTCGAAGTCACTTGCTTCTATTTTCATCACTGCTACTGTTATCCAAGTCACCATCACCTCATGGATGGGTAGCTGACATCATTTCCTAATTGAGTCCTGTTTCTGCATACCCTCCTACAATCCATTTGTTACAAAGAAACCAGAGTGATCTTTTAAAATGTAAGTCATATAGTGAAACTTCTACCACTTGAAATCTTCCAATATTTCAAGGCATTATTGTGAACAAAACTCAAACCATTTATCATGGCCATGACCCAGCCTCATCTCATCATTAGCTCCTTGATCACTAACTAGGCTCCAGCCACTCTGGGCTTCCCTGAACCTGCTTTGTGCATTCCTACGTGGAGCCTTTGAATTTTCTGTTTCTTTGCTTAATGTCTTCCTCCCACAAATATTATCTATGTACTCATTCTCATTACCCATTTCTCTGATTATAATTTTATAGGGCACCACTCCACTTGGTGTGGAAAATGTAGCCCAGTCCCTGATTCAGAAAACCAGCAAGGTGGGCAAACAGGACCCACACCCATGGATAGGTTCTCCCATGGGGAATCAGGCCTGCATTGTACCTGGGCTGCTTTGAGTCTTGCTTTTGCTAAAACTTCCTCACCCTGAATTGAGGCAGAACATGTTTACTGCATACCTTTAAAGTAACTTCTTAAAATTTATGCTAAAGTTCCCAAGGATGAGTGTAACCAGTTTAACCACTTTTCCCTTTGCATTTGCAAATATCCTTCTTCTTTGATGTAATTAGGAATATCTTCATCTTTGTTATCTGTAAAAGGTAACCACCTAAAGTGAACCTGTGCATAGTAAATGAGGACTGTCCTCGATGTAATGTGCCCAGAAAAGCAATAAAAGCCTGTCCAGGCAGGGGTCGGGGTCCTCTCTCACTCACAGAGTATCCATGCTGTCCCTTTTTCTCAACAGGACTTCTGTAGTCTGTGTGAATTTGTCTGTCACACCCACAACACATGGACCCCTAGGGCCAAGGTCCACATCATAATTTATGTTATCTTCCATTATTAAAATTAATGTTTTAATTTATGGTATTCTTTACCAAGTTAAATAATCCCTATTAAAATTTACTTAGCAGTGTGTAGCAGAATATCTGCCATATTGTTGATGCTTATCGACTCATTTATATACTTGATAGGCATATCGAATAAACCATAGTTGATATGCATATCAACTATGTAAATGAGTCAAAAAACAAAATGCATTATTCGCTATACTGAACCACCTCTAAATATTTGGACTGAGAACATTAAATTATAATAAGCATTGATTCTTTCAAATGTATAATTGTTAGAATTTTTGACACAAAACATTGTCACTCTCTAAAAACATTCATTGATGCTCCGGATCCATAGCATAATATAGAAGAGAACTTCATAACTCTGGAACCAATAAACCCTTCCATGTTAAATTCCATAAATCTTTCCCTCCATGTGCATACTAAAAATTAAGCAAAACAAGTAATTAAGATTTCTTTAACCTCATACAAAAATATGATCCACATGAAGGAAATCCTTCAATGTCCTGGAATCAGACCTAGAAATACTTATACGTATTTTGCTATCTCAGTGAGAGATCTTGTTCTTCTTCTCTAAGTCCAGATCAGTCCTTCCTTACTTGCTCTACATCTGTCTCCTCTTTTCTATTTCTCCATACCTTCACCTATTTCTTCTTTGTTCATAATAGTTTTATTCAGTTAAAATTGGCATGCAATGAGCTGAATTTATTTAAAGTGTGCAGTTTGGCAAGTGTGATGAGCACATGCTTTTGTGCCCCTGTGCAATCGTCAGCTCTGTCAGGGCGGCCAGTATCTGCCACCCCAATAGCCTCCTCCCTTGTTGCTTCCTGCATCTCCCCACTGGCTACAGGCAATACTAAAATGCTTCCAGCCATGGTTGTTAGGTTTTGTTTTTCACAATTTTAAATGAATGGAATCATAAAGTATGTATCCGTGTGTTGCTTTTTTGTACTCATCATAATTATTTTGAGACTCATTCATGTTGATCCATGTTAACATTGACAAATATTCCTTTGGATAAATATACCACAGTTTGTATATCCATTCACCTGTTGACAGGCATTTGGATTATTTTCAATTTTTAATAATTAAAAATAAAGGTACTATAAGTATTCATGTATATGATTATATATTTCATTTCTTTTGGGCAAATATCTAAAATTGGAATAATTAGAGTATGTGCTAGGTATACATTTACCTGTTACAAAACTGCCAAACCATTTTCCAAGGTGGTTGTACCATTTTATGTTCCCATCAACAGTGTGTGAGAATTTCAGCTCCTCTACACTCTCACCAACACTTAGAATAGTCAGTTAAAAAATAAACTGTGATATTTGGCAGGAAGTAGTATCTCATGTTTTAAACTTCAATTTCTCTAATAATGAATGATTGTGAACATTTGTATTTGCCCACTGGCCATCCATATATTTTGGGGGGGGTAATGTGTCTATTCAAGTGTTTTTCTATATTTTTAATGATTTTATTTATTTATTTTTAGAGAGAGGAGAAAGACAGAGAGTAAAATATCAATGTGAGAGAAAAACATTGATTAGTTGCCTCTCATATGTGCTCTGATCTGGGACCAAAGCTGCCTGGAACCCAGGCGTGCACCCCAGCTGGGAATTGAACCAGTGACCTTTCACTTTGCAGGATGATGCCCAACCAAATAAGCCACACTGGTCAGGGCTTTTTGCCTATATTTTTAATTGAGTTTTATTTTCTTATTGTTAAATTGGGTTCCCAAATCCAATTCTGCTATGGAGCTGGGGTTGTTCCCCATACCAACAAACAATTCTTGGACATCAGCAAGATACTGAAGAATTCAATTAAATTTTATACTATCTACCTGGAGATAGTATAAGACTCCACAGGTTAAAGGTTCAGTCCTACAAGAATGCCACCCCCTACACACACACACACACACACACACACATACTCTTCAAATGGCAGCCAGAAAACCCAGGTTATCTCGTTATCTGTACTTTTGACTGACTGGCCACAGATTAGAGGTTGACACCACTCCCTCCTACTCAGAGTGCTTATCACGCCTCCAGGTTGTCACTTGTACTCCTGACTGACTGGCTATAAATCAGAGGTTCCCACAACTCCCTCCTTGGGTTTGATTAATTTGTCAGCATGGCTCACAGAATTCAGGGAAACCTGTTGCTTGCTACATCACTGGTTTATTGTAAAAAGGTATGGTTCAGGAACAGCCAGATGGAAGAAGGAAGAGATGTGTATGGCACGGTGTAAGGGAAGGTGTGCTTCCATGTTCTCTCCAGGGTGCCACTCTCCTCCTGTCTCCAAGTGGTCACCAGCCCAGAAGCTCTCCAAACTCTGTCGTTTTAGGTTTTTAAGGAGGCTTTATTATATAGGCATGCTTCATTAAGTCATTTGCCATTGGTTTAATGGCCCCTCTTACCTCTTGGGTGTCAGCGATCTGGGACTGAACATTCCAATCCTCTAATCATATGGTTGGGTCTCCTGGAAAGCAGCCTATATCCTTAGGTGCATCCCAAAATCACTTCATTGCTGTAACAAAAGACACCATCATCACTATCAACTCATAGGAAATTCCAACAGTTTCAAATGGTGTGAGCCAGAAATTTTGGACAAAAACCAAATATATATGAGAAATATATATTGGTCCTCTGCCTCTGAATGACAAAATATGTATTTCTTATAAATCACAATATTGCATGTGTTTTAAGAGTTTTTTTATACTCTAGGTAAGTTTTTTATCTTATCAGACATTTGATTTGAAAAAAATTATTCCATCTGGATGTTTCAAAAGTGTTTCAATTTAAGTTCAAAACCTAATAAACTGTCCCTAATCTGTCCTAACTCTGGTGTTCCCTTTCTCAGAAAATTTATCTAGTTTTCCAAAATACAATTATTAAATTATCTTTGACTTCTTTTTCTTCTTTATTTAACCTCCTTCCAAACATTCTCTTCTAAAAAAAAAAAAAGATTTTATTTATTTATTTTTAGAGAAAGGGGGAGGGAAGGCCAAAGAGAAGGAGAGAAACATCAATATGGTTGCCTCTCACATGCCCCCTACTGGAGACCTGGCCCTCAATCTAGGCATGTGCCCTGAATGGGAATCAAACCAGTGACCTTTTGGTTTCCAGGCCAGCACTCAGTCTACTGAGCCACATCAGCCAGGGCAAACATTCTTCCATTTACATAGTTATGTTTATCTATTCTCTTAAAGGCAACATTTGCTCTGCCCCCAATACCACCAATATACTGTAACTGTAGCATTGCTCTCTCCACTGATCTCTATATCTACATTGTCTACAGTTTTCTTCTCTCCAATCCAGTGCCCTCACAACAGCCAACAAGAACCTGTACACTTATCACTGCTCTGACCACATGCCTCTTTTACATGGTTTCTGTCAATGACTTACCGTTACTCTGTTAGGAAGTGATTTTTTAAAACTTCATCCTGAAGTTTAAAAAACTTATAAGACCTATAAGACCCATCATCACCTACCTTTTGACTAGTTAGTTCTCCAGCTCCATTTCTCTTTACTCTATTTTATGCTACATTTCATGCAAATAAACAACTTCTGGGCCCTAAAAATACGATTCTCATACTATCCTTTGGGCTCTTTCTTGTACATGCTTTCCCTTCTACATGGAACAAAGGGGAGAATTTTGTTGTTGTTGTTGTTGTTGGACTAGCTCCTACCTATCTTATTTCCCCCAAGGGAATGTAAGCTCTACAAGGTCATAGATTCCGTCCTGTTCATCACTGGACTCCTCACACCTGGACAGTGCCTACATGCAAGCACGTACATCTTTAAAGACCAGACATAAAGCACAACTTCTGTAAAGCCATCAACAAGTTCCCAGGCAAAATTAATTTCTTCTTTACCTGTTCTCCTGTAGTAGTGAGTTCACCCTACCACATCAGCAAATGCTTGTATTATTGCGCCTACTTTCTCCTGCTAAAGGAGGAGCTCTGCTAAGAAAAGTAAAATGGCTTACCTGATCAATGAACTACAATCTATAAAAGTTCCTAACATACTACCTTCATGAATTTCATTCCTTTCATTTTTCTGTAATTTCTTTCTTTCTATATTTACTATAAGTACAATGGATTATTAAATTAATGCCATCAATCAATTAGATAGTGATGAATTTTGTAAATCAAGTAGTCAGTAACTATTAATTCATAAAAACATATATATCTTTTGTACGAGTTTGTGCACACTACAAATAGATAAGGGGCTTTATGTATCTACATGCTACACATAGGACAAATGTACATTATAAATTAAAATTTTTCATGTATATAACATGTAAACACTGGCAGATACTTTTGTGTAAAGAATTGGGTACATGTTATATTTCTTACCTATAAATGTAATATTCTTGGGAGGGCATATATTATTTCTATTTTGTATAACTATACATAAACATCCACATATTACTACATTTAAGTAGCAGATTGTGAAAGCTTTCAGATATAACAAATTACACCATAAAATAGAAGATTAAAAATACAATCCACACCTTTCCACTGAGCAAAAGTGATCTCATGAACATGTTGTGACAGGCTGAAATTTTTCTTGTATAGTCAAAGGACTTCTGAGTGGTTGATCTGAGGCTGTATTTTTCAAAGTATCACCTAGGGACGAGCTACAGTACAGTCCTCCTGTGTGCATTTCAATATTTAGTTTGCAGGATGTTACCCGAAACCCACCACCTCAGAATATCTGGGGACTGAGCCCATGAATCAGAATGTTTAACAAGCTTGACAGATGATTCTGCCGCACATTGCATCCTGAGAATCATTGATCTAAGGCACCCTGCCTTAGGCAAACACACGTGTTAAAGAACGAGAAGCACGATGGGCGAACAGCTGTGAGTGGGAAGTTAGATGCTCTGTGTGAAGCACAGAAGGCTGGCTGCATGGTGGGGGCTAGAATGCATGGAGTACTGGATTCAGCAGAGAGTGGGTGATTACAGAACAAGGACTGTTTTAACAAGGACCTTATGTTCCCCTTCAAGGTGAGGGAAGCAAGACTCTCAACTGTCTGCCTTTCTCTTTTCCTGCCTCCCTTTCACTCTCCTCCTGTTCTTTAACCTTTTCATGAACACATTTTCCACTTGAAATATACTCTGAATTTGGGCAGAGGTCAGAGATGCTTCCCGCTATTGTCTCCTTCATCATCTTACCATAGTAATCCAGACTCTGGTTAAGGATGGGGACCTAGAATTCTGGCACAATTCAGCACCCTAGGAAAAGTCACTTCTGAAATCAGGGTCAGAATTTATTAGGGATTCGAGATATTTTAGAGATCATCTAACACTATCCTTTATTTTTAGTTTAAAAAAAACAGCTTTAGCAAGCAGTTAAGAAACTACAAGGCTACAAAACAACTTAGCAGGCAAGCTGATCTGATATCCAGGTCTCCTCTCTTTCACTTGATCATTTTCCAAAAATCCGTTGTAACATACCTTCAAATTGAACTATTGTCTATTACCTTCTATAAACATTCCATAAATGATTTAATGTATAAATAAACTATTAAATGATTAATTGATTAATGACTGGATGATGAATCAATAGACTGAGGAAAAGAGAATTAAGAATGGCTTTCAGTATCAGGTAGACAGTCTACGGATGCTAGAAACCCAAACATAGACAATAAACTGCACTTTTACAAGCATTTTATCATCTGCAATTTTGTATTTTATATTTCATATTATGTAGTGTGACATAATATTGACACTTGACCTCACAAAACACTTCCCATATATAATCTAACTTTTGACCCTTTGAAAATGTTAGCAGATATTCATAAATTTTTCTACAAGATTTTTTTAAAAACATGGTTGTGAAGTGTTAAGGAATTTGACACTTTATGCAGCCAGAATTAGAGCACAAACCCAGAACCGTAAAATCATTTTCCACTGATAATGAAAGAGAAAGATTTCATATACAGAGGCCTTCTCAGAATATGTATTTTAATTTTTCAACTAGAACTGACATACAATGTTATATTAGTTTCAGATGTATAACAGGGTGATTAGACATAATTTATGAAGTGGTCCCCCTGATAAGTCTAGTTCCCACCTGGCACCATACATAGTTATTACAATATTATTTAATGTATTTCCTATGCTGTACTTTATATTCCTGTGACTTTTTTGTAACTGGCAAGTTGTACCTCTTAATCTTTTTATGTTTTTCAAGAGACTCAAATAGCCTCATTCTTTGATTAATAAAATAAATATATAGGAATGCTTCCTATTTTATTCATGAGTAAATTAGTTGAACTTTTTAAGAAAAGCCACAGTAGACAGGCCTAAAATTTAAGAAGAAACGAGTAAAGATAGAGATCAAAAGAAGCAGTGCTATTAAAAACTTTGAATACATGATGATTATGGTGGACTTTGCTATGACAACACATCTGGCTCCACCACCAGCTCATGCACATTTTCCACTATTTCAAATACAATTTTTACTTCTGGCCACATTAGGCTACTCAGACTCTATCAGGGAATTATAGTAGGGAATTATACCAATTTTTTATTTAATAACATTAAATATTGTTTTACTAAAAAAGTAATATATTTCTTACAGAATATACACAAAAGTGTTTTATATCCTTTTTAAACATGAAAAATTATATACTTACTGCTTTTCATTTGCAAATGACACTTTAAAGTTGTATATAACAATTTTTGACCTAAACATAATATTCTTTTTGGCTTAAAATGACTTTTCAAAAATAATATTTTTAAAAGATTTATTTATTTAAATTTAGAGGGGAAGGGAAGGAGAGAGAAGGAGAGAAATATCAATGTATGGTTGCCTCTCGTGAGTCCCCTGCTGGGAACTGGCCTGCAACCCAGACACGTGCCCTGACTGGGAATCGAACCTCGATCGTGTGGTTCGCAGGCCTGCGCTCAATCCACTGAGCTACACCAGCCAGGGCTTTCAAAAATAATATTTTTAATTGTTGCATGGTAATTTATCATATGGTTATTCCAAAAGTAATATAACCAATTCCTAGTTAAAGTTGCAGATTGTTTCACTCTTATGCATAAGGATACACTGAGAATTTTTACACATAAACATTGTATTTGCACTTTTAACTATTTTCACAGGATACACATATTTCCAAAAGTAGAAATCCTGAGTAAACTCTATGGTCCCTTCATATCAGACTGAACTTATTAATATGTGTTCATTGACCAGGCATTCTTTTTCAGTGTGCTAGCTAAAGCACCTGAGATTAATTTTAATATTTTTCCTTTTGTTTAACTAAATTTAGATTTGCCTTTGGCTCATAATTTTTCAAAAGTTAATTTGCTTTAAATAAATTTTATGATTTAATGTAGAGAAGAAACCCCAAAATTGAAGATATAAATATATTAGAGTAGATTTAGTATTTAGAATCTACTCACCCACCCAGTAAATATAATTTCAATAGTGTATAGAAGGCACTTTTTTTTCACCAAGCATTAAAAAGAAGAAAAAAATTGGAAGGGGAGGTCAATATTTATGATCATGACTTCATGCTATTTTCTACATACAAGGTTAGCTGGTTGTAGATGCTGCTTTTGAAAAGGGTTCCTTTATCTCATTGAAGATTGGTGAGTCATGGCTGTCAGAAGAAATATCAGAATGTAAAATCTGATCAAATGTGAGAGTAGTCACCATAATAGCAGTAGGATCAGACTGGAATTGAAAATGGACTAACTCACAAAGGTCTTTGGTAAAGGTTGATTGATCAGTATCACTAAGGTCCTACCTGATTTGAATAAATGAAAACAGTCCAAATGAAGTAATAAAAATCTGGCTCATGCCAATATAATACAACATCACAGATTATTGATCCTCAACTAATAAGAATAAAGAAGAAATTGTTGAGAAGGAGGAAACAAGCAGGATGAGAAAAGAGAGAGAAAAAAATGAGAAATACCCTGATGTTTCAGGAATTATTCAACACTGGCTCTGAGCTAACACTAGTATTTGCAGATTCAGAATTTTTATGACATTAGACTGGTAAAAGTGGAGGCTTATTGACCTTGGATGAAAAATGAAGTTTCAACTGAGTACATTTCATGGTAGGTCTATTGGAATACATAAAAGATGTGGTTAAAAGGGTCAACTAAATATCTTTACAGTTCCTCCCTTTTTAAAAGAATAAATTAAAACAATACAGTGTTTTGGCGGGAAAACTCAGAGACTGGTCCCAACTTAAGTGACTTGGAAGATTCTGAGTGATAACTTTGCTCTTATAACACCATTTAGCTCTACCATTTGATTTAAGAAAGATGAATTGAGCAAAGCCTTGTCAATAACACTTATAAATTTCTGGAAAACATTTGTAAAATAATGACAATGGCTATGGACACAAGACACAGCAAATTGACTAAAAGCAACCATAAACTAGAGGGAAAGTGGCCCTTGAAGCAAATTAAGTGACAATGACATTTAACCCCTCCTGCTCTGCAGGAACCCAGTTTGGATTGTGCACAAAGCATAGAGGTCAAGCAGAGTTTAGGAGTTTTGTTAGGCTGATGCATTAAAAGTTAAAGTTTAGGTCTTCCCAGTATAAAAAATGAGTAAGGAGCAGTGGGGAAGGAAGACTCTAGAGAAAGGAACCACAATGCCTATATATACATTTCTCTCATATTCTTACTGGTCAATGATATTACATGTAGTAAGGCAACACTCCAAAAAAAAAAAAAAAACTGCCGATGCAAAGCAAAAGCTACATGAATGATGCTAAGCAGATATTTTAGCAGCTGCCGAATACTGAGGAAACAGAAAGTAGTTGCAAAAAGTACTTTATTAAAAGCTTGGACTTTTCAACAAAACTCTGAATGGTCAAGTCTTAGGAGTAAGAATCTACTATAATAAAGTCTGAAGCCAAGCCTTCTCAGAATCAAGTTGAATTTAACTGCCTGCCAAAATAAAATTCAATACTCTTCAGAGGTTGAAAAACTCAACCAGAATCCAGTATCTAAAATACATCATTTAAAATGCCTTAGAGTACAATAAAATCTTACTAGTCATGAGAAGCAGGAGAAAGTGAACCATAATCAAGAGAAGATAGCCCAAAATAGTAGATTTACATATGATCCAGATGTTGAAATTATCAGATACAATTTAAAATAACTTTCATAACTATTTTTAAATGTTAATAACTGTAGATATAATAGGTAGAGAGATGACAATAATGACAGATGTGGCAATATTTTAAAAAAAGAAAAGATAAAACTGAAAAATTATAATTTGAAATTAAAAGTTAACTAAATAAACTTAGCAGGTTGAACACTACAATAGAAAGTCTTAGTAAACCTGAAGTCAGTAGAAATTATGTGAATTAAAACAAATTTATGCATACTATAATAAAAAATTAAACATGATCAGAGTCACAGTGACCTATTGAACAAGAGAAAATAGGCTGATATATGAAATCTAAGCCTTAGAAGAATATGAGAGAAAGAATGAAACATAAAAATGTTTGAAAATAAAACTGTAATACATTAAAAAAATAATCATTTCTATGGCCTCTATATTCATTATGAAAAAAAAAAGTTTGAAGAAAGCAATACTGAAATTTTAACTAATTTGTTTAAAAACATCAATCTACTTATCTAAATATCTCAGTGAATACAAAAAAAGCCACACATGGGTATATTCTGATCAAATCTCTAAATATTAAACATAAAATAAATTCTTAAGAGAATTTTAAGTAATGTAAAAACACACTACATGAAGGCAATGAGAATAATAGCTGACACTTCACCAGGAGCAGAGTGCATTTTGAAACAAAATGCAATGGAGATTTACATCTTTAAAAGAAAAAGAAAAAAACAAGTCCTGTTTATCTAAATTTTCATATCTAGCAAGAAAACCATTAAAAAATAAAGGTGAAGTATTTTCAAATAAACCAAAGCAAAAAAATTATAAGTGTAACACACTATAACAAATACCAAAGAAAGTTCTTCAGGCTAAAGAAAATATGATAATAGAACATAAATAGACCTATAGAAAGGGCTAAAGATCATACCAGGTAATAATTTGGAGGAAAGCAATACAAAATTCTATTTTTTCTTTTCATGGGTTCTTTAAAAGTTGACTAAATGTTCAAAGCAACAACAGTAACAGTGCATATGAGCTTGTTCAGCGATGTAGAACTATTACACATGAAAACAAAAAACCGATAGAGACTTCCTGTCAAGGTAGTGGAGTAGGTGCCTGCCTCCTTCTACAAACATATCAAAATTACAACTAAGTTACAGAATAACCATCATTGAGAACTACCTGAAGTCTAGCTGATCCAAAGTTCTATAACTGAGGATATAAAGAAGCCATGGATACTGGTAGGAGGAGCACAGTTGAGAACTACCTGGTCCCACACTCAGATGTGATAGTTAAAAGTCTGGAGGGACATCTCAGCTTTGGAACCAGAGGTCCCAGCCCTACAACCGGCCCTTCAGCCCAAGGTTCCAGTGCTGGGAAGAGAAATCCCCATAACTTCTGGCTGTGAAAATCAGCAGGGATTGTGTGTGGCTGGGTGACACAGAGTTTCGGGTGCTCCTCTTAAAGTGCCCACGTATGGACTCACTTGCTCTGAGCTCCAGTGTTGGGAAAGCCACTCAAAAAGCACACCAAGGACATACAGGGAGTCTATGAAATTGTCTGGCTGTGGGTAAGAGCTGCAGGGGCTGCTTTTTCTCAGATAGAAGAGACAGCAAGAAGCCACTGGTTTTTGTGTTGTTGGTTGTTTTGGTTTTTTTTTTTTGCTTGTGTGTTTTGTTTTGTTTTGTTTCATTTTGTTTCATTTTGTTTTGTTTTGCTAGGCCCTCAGCCTGCAGGCAAAGATGAGCTCCAGGTCTAAGTCTCCATCAACCTAGCTAACACTGTTCCCACCAACCTAATGATTCCCTGAGACCCTGCCTCACCCAACTTGTAGGCTTACCCAAGATGCTTCCAGTGGCTCTTCCATACATAGGACCTGTCTTGGTTTGTGCTATAGATAAAATCTCTCAAAGGTTCACAAACCACAACAAGCAACATCTGGTCTAGGCATGCCCCATATTTCTTGCTCAGCAGCACCAAGCCTGGCACTAGTGGCAGACTGCCTTGGTTCGTAGCTTAGCCTCTTCTAAACACCTCTAAGCTCAGCACAAGTGGCAACTATTTGCATATCACTTTGAAGCTCATACCATGTAGTGCCTGGCAGGACACAGGCAGTGGCTAACCTTGGCCTGCACCTTCCAAAAGGCCCCAGGACCAGCTCACCTGGTGGTCAGCTTCAGATTATACCAGACACCACACAACCACCTCCACAAGTGACACACTCAAAGAACAGACTCAGAAGGCATCAGAGCCCTGGTATACAGCAAATCCTGCTCTGCAGGGTCAGTCCCTGAACAACAGCTCACCTGTTATATATAGTCAAGGCCAGTATTCACAGCCTGAGTGTCAATCCTTTCCACTGACATGCCAACAGCAATCAAAACTTAACCACAACAGGATGGTACACACCACACACTCAAGGGGCAGGTGACCAGGGAGAATGCTCCACTGGGCCTCACAGGATACCTACTATATAAGGCCACTTTACCATAACTGGGAGCCGTAGCAGCTCTACCTAGTACGTAGAAACAAACACAGGGAGGCTGCCAAAATCAGGAGACAAAGAAAATGTCCCAAATGAAAGAACAGAACAAAACTCCAGAAAAAAAACTAAACAAAATGAAGACAAGCAAAACAATGCATTAAATAACACAATTAAAAAATCAACATAAAATTGAATATCCCAATTATTGGTTTAAATGAGAAGACAGGGAAGAAGATGATAGTACTTTTTACATATTTGAATGGCTAAAATTATTTAAGAACAAAAACTTATAATACCAAATATTAGCAACTCTGTGGATAAAACTGAAACTATTAATATTTCTGACCTAACTGTTAAGTAGTAAAACTATGTTGTAAATTTTATGCCCTTTATTTAGTAAGTTAAAATATTCAGATCTCAGTCAGGGTTCAATTAGAGTTAGATATTATACCAGTAATTTAGATCTGAAAAATGTAACATAAAAACTGTTAACTAGTATGAGGTACTTATTGATTTATTTTAACTTTTAAAAAAGTTTTAATTTATTGGGGGACCATTGGTAAATTACACTATGTAAATTTTAGGTGTACAACTCTATAATATGACATCTGTATACTCCTGTGTGCTCACCACACAAAGCGTAGTCTTTTTTTAAACAGAGAGAAAGAAGAAGGGAGAAAGAGAAACATTAATGAAAGAGAGAAGCATAGATTGACTGCCCCCCCAGACATGCCCAGAATAGGGATCTTCCATATGCAGATTGGTGGTCACATGCGCCCATGCCTAGACAGGGATTGAACCCACAACCTAGGTACGTGCCCTAACTGGAAATTGACCACCAACCAACTTAGCCACATTGGCCAGCGCAGTATTTTATCTTTTTTTATGGTTCAGTAGTACTCCTCCATACATATGGACCACATCTTTATCCAATCATCCACCAAAGGACGCAGGTTGTTACCATGTATTGGACAGTGTAAATAATGCTCCAGTGAACATGGGAGTGACTATATTGTAATGAATAAGTGTTTAAAATGCATCTAATCATTAGAAAAGCTAAAGGAAATTTTTAAAAATATTTTATTTATTTATTTTTAGAGAGAGATGATGATAGGGCAAAAGCCCCCTCCCGCTAGCCTAAGAACGCCACAGAGTAATCTAACTTCCGCATCTGCTTCTGTAACTTGCTTCTGTCACACAATCACAAGAGAGATCTAGCATTTCAGATATCCCCGAATAAGGAAATAGACATAACTTCCACATTTGCTTCTGTAACCTGCTTTGCCATGTAGCTTAGAAAGAAAGACAGGAGTATAAAAGTAAGACCCCTGCCACTGTTCGGGGCTCAGAATTTGGAGGTCACTCTCCTCTGAGCCCGTGCATGTAATAAAGATCGTGCTCCTGAACCCCTCAGCGTCTGGTCGCTTCATTTTTCTGTAACGATGAAAGAAAGGAAAAAGAGAGGAAAAGAAACATCAGCATGTGGTTGGTGTCCACACACCCCCACCAGGGACCCAGCCTGCAACCCAGGCATGTGACCTTACTGGGAATCGAACCAGCAACCCTTTGATCCGCAGTCTAGCACTAAATCTACTGTGACACCCCAGCCAGGGCTAAAAGGGATTTTTTAACGGTCACTAAGGATGAAATACAGAAAGCAGCTACTACAACAGACTGACAGAAGAGTGAACAATGAACGAACTTGGAATTTTGGAGAACTGCCACCACCACCTCCCCACACACAGTTATGGTACAGATTCAGACTTTTTAAGAGGATGTGACTGACACAGCAACACACCGTTTTGAAGAACTTGCCAGAGCATGTGGACTGTAGTTAAACTATGAGTATATAACTGGTGTCAGAGAAAGATGCCGAGTTAGTAGCCCACAATTGAACACAGGATGCCACTGGTGGTGGGGAAACTTGCAAGATGATGCAGGCCAAGGACAAACTTAACTGGTCCCCTGAATTCTGATCACCTCAGAAGAAAGACAGACAGTCTATTTCTCCTGCCCTGGCTTTGCATTATCCCTCCAGAAACCTCTATTGGCAAAGTCTAACACTGTGCCAGCTAACAAAACAGCTAACAAAACTGTGGGGGGGGTTGGGGTGGTGGTCCAGGTCTAGAATCATAAAGCATACCCAAAAAAGTGTAGATTTGGAGCTGAGAGCACAAGGCACCAATCTACTATCTCAGCAAATTCAATCCTGTATTTCTACTCTAGAGAAATATTTAACAAATACCCACCTAAAATTTGTACAAAAATTTCATGAATACTTTATTAATGAGAATCAAAAATTGGAAATATCCCAAATGTCCATTAACAGGTGAATGAATTAACCAGTTATGATATATTCACACAATGAAGTATTTCTCACATTAAAAATAACAAACCACTGTTAAATGTAACCTCATGTGAGAATCTCACATGAATTATGCTGAGCAAAATACACTGAATACAAATGACAATATACTATATAATATTCATATAAAACTCAAAAACTGGCAAAACTAATTTATGATGATAGAATTCAGAACATTAATTATCTCTAGTGGGCATGGGCTAACTCAAAATGTGCATGAAGGAATTTGTAAAATAATAAGACTTAGTCTATATTCTGTATAAGTAGTTATTAAAAGTATATTCATTACTCAAACTTAATAATGTGACTTATTTTAATAAGATTATTTTAATAAATTATTCCTCAATAACATAAGTATTGGGTAAAATTATATATTTGTACACGTTTGTAATACTTATAAATGACACACACATATATAATTTATTTTAAACCAAAAGTAAAGATGAATTTTGGAAAATGACAACAGTTCATCATAATCTTAATCACTTGAGAGAAAAATGCAGCTACTCTTCCAGGCATACAACATTTATTGAAATAAACCAATATGATTCCCAGCACCTGAAATGCAGCAACTGGTCTAGATGATTTTCCCTACCCCAAAAAGCATTAATAAAAAACACCCAGAATCATTTACATTTGCCTGACAGAACCAGCAGGACTTCATCTTCTTGCAATCAGATTACATCAATTCTTGGCTAGATGCCACTGTTTAAATTGCAAGCCGTTCATATTTCAACCATATCTTAATCATGAATAATATCTTTATCTACCATACTAATGACAGTATATAAATAAGACCTGCAGATTAAGAAGTAACAGGTTCCACAGATGTTTTGGGAAGATGCCTATTGCTGGAGCATAAGAAATAGTGTTATAAAAATGAAAAGGGTTTGTCACCTCAGTGATATTCCAGTGTGTCTAGTAGTATGGGTAGGCTGAGATATCCTTACTTAATGGCAGAAAACTGGTCCTTGAGCTTCCTTCTAATGAGAAAGAAAAAGAATGTTCAGTGATTTGTTTGGGTTTCAGAAGCAATATACAACAAATTTGGATTCCTCCTCCAAACAATTGGGTGAATGACCCAAGACTTTTTTCTTGGATTTGGTATATTAGTTACCTACTGCTACCTAGTAAAATAAGCCCCGAGTTTACCAGCCTACAGCAACAGCCATTTATTATCTTATTGTTTCTGTGGGTCAGGAATCTGGGAATACCTTATCTGGGTCCTCTGCATCAGGGTCTCTCACAAGGGGCCAGTCGAGCTATTCATGGGAATTGCAAAGTTCAGCTTGGGGAGGGTTCTCTTATAAGCCCACTCATAAGCCTATTGGCAAGCTTTGAGGAAATTAGCTTCCAAGCTCAAGGTTATGAACCAGAAAGATCACTTCCTGGCCACATGTGCATTTCTGCAGAGCTACTCACAACATTCCCCCAGAGTGAGGGCTTCAGGAGAAAAAGTGTTAGAAAGGAATGTTACAGTCTTTTTGTACTCCAATCTTGGAAGTGACAACCCGTTAATTTTGCTGACTTTATTTATCTTTTGGCTAGAAGTGAGAACCTACATCTAGCCCACAAT
This sequence comes from Sturnira hondurensis, assembly GCF_014824575.4. NCBI lineage: Eukaryota > Metazoa > Chordata > Mammalia > Chiroptera > Phyllostomidae > Sturnira > Sturnira hondurensis. Next base: position 931,273 of record NW_028083505.1, on the reverse strand, counting down.
CAAGAGGAAGGAATTACATAAGGGAGAGAGTAAAAACTAGAACTTAGAGATTATTAGAAGCCACTTTAGTGGCATCATATCACTTTGGGACTCAACAGCAAAAGAAAATTGTTCTAGTTAGTCCAACCTAAAGAGCAAAGAGTTCTCTATCTTTCCACCTTAGGATCTAGTTGATCTTATAATACTCTAAGTGCCTGGCTAAGATTAGGATGCTGCACAAAGCTTGTAGCAAACCTCAATAAAAATAATGGAGCCTTGGCTGGTGTGGTTCAGTGGATTGAGTGCCAGACTGCAAAGCAGACAGTCACTGGTTCAATTTCCCGTCAGGGCACATGCCTGGGTTGAAGGCCAGGTTCCCCAGTGTGGGGAATGCAAGAGGCAACCACACATTGATGTTTCTCTCCCTCTCTTTCTCCCTCCCTTCCCCTCTGTCTAAAAATAAATAAACAAAATCTTTAAAAAGAAAATAACAGACTCATAGTCAAATCAACCAAGATATTGGAACAAAGCCACTCACTTTTTTGTAACGAACTACTTTCCTTACTTAAACAGTTCTTAGTATTTGATTGAGTCTTTGTAGAGATTGAACACATAATCTTGAAAGATCAAGTGACCATACAATCCAAATTGCCCATCATGGGCTGGAAATTGATTCAAATTGAAATGAAATTAGGAGTAATAAGCAGCTCTGCCAAGTAGAAATAAATAGTGTATTAAAAACTGTGAATGAGTTAGCCATAAAGAATCATTAGGTTGATGGGCTTACTCTGGATTTTGGAGCCTCTATTGCAGCCATACTGCCGCTTTTCTCTCCATATGTAATTGTGTTAAAGAAAAGTTTCCTCTGATTAGTTCACTTAGGTTAAAAAAATAATGAGCCTGCTTTGAAACGGCTCTATCCTCTATATCAGGGGTCGGCAAACACCTTCTATAAAAAACCATAAAGTAAATATTTTAGGCACCACAGGCCACATACAGTCTCTGTCACACAGTTTGTTTCAGTTTTCTTTTACAATATTTTTAATATAAAAAATCATTCTTGGCTCATAGGCTTATAAAAATAGGCCACAGTCTGGAGGCTGGTTTGGTCAATGGCTGAAGGCTTTTCAACTAATGCTCAACACATTAGGCTGGTTCCATTGGAAATGTCTGCTATGTCATGAAAGCTTTACTCATGGGTAGCTCTAAAAGACAGTGAGTACAGTAAAAATGCCCAATGGGAAGAATCTGCTGGTACATTTTTCCCCATCCTTGGAAGGAGAGATAAGATAGTAAGATAAGATACACAGCAAGATAAGATACAGTAAGATAAGATACACAGTGATTCAAGAGCAGTAGACCTTTGTCCAGATAGTCAAAAACAGAAAGATTGGAGTGATTAGAAAAGAGGAATGAAGGTAAATCTCTAAAATTATCTAAAGAGTATATGTAATGTGACGTGCCCAGCAGATGATGTACTCTATGAATGTCTGGCAGTCTTCTCCCCCAGCTATTCCAGTGATTACTCAACAAACCCATAAACAAATGGCTATGCCTGGGCACAACAGCATGTACTTTCTCTCATCAGGCTTCTCCATCTATTCATTGCTGACTACTAAATGTTCTTTTTTTAAAATATATTTTATTGATTATACCATTATAGTTGTTCTATTCCCCCCTTCATTCCCCTCCACCCACAAGCTCCCTCCCCCACCATTCTCCCCCCCTTAGTTTATAACCACGTGTCTCAATTTCTTTAGATTNTATTTGAACAAATAATAAAGGAGAACTTCCCCAGTCTGGCAAAGGAAATAGACTTCCAGGAAATCCAGGAAGCTCAGAGAGTGCCAAAGAAGTTGGACCCAAGAAGGAACACACCAAGGCACATCATAATTACATTAGCCAAGACTAAAATGAAGGAGAGAATCCTAGAAGCAGCAAGGGATAAGGGGACAGTCACCTACAAAGGAGTACCCATCAGACTGTCAGCGGATTTCTCAAAAGAGACCTTACAGGCAAGAAGGGGCTGGAAAGAAGTATTCCAAGTCATGAAATCCAAAGACCTACAGCCAAGATTGCTTTACCCAGCAAAACATTCATTTAGAATGGAAGGACAGATAAATGTTCTTAATGAAAAAGCAAATACTGAGCTCTGTATTAGTTTCCTGTGGCTGCTATAATAACTTACCACAAACTTGGTGTCCTAAAGCAACAGAAGTATATTCTCTCACAGCTCTGGAAGGCCACAAGTTTAAAATCAGTTTTATTTGACTGAAATCAAGATGTGGACAGTGCCACAGTCCCTCCAGAGGCTACGGGAAAGAATCCGTCCCTTGCCTTTTCTCCAGGTAGCTGCTGGCATTCCTTGGCTTTTCACTGGGTAACTCTGACCTGTGCCTCCAGGATTACTTGCCTTATCTTCTGTCTGTATCCAATTTCCTTTGGTGTTTCTCTAATAAGGACTGCATTTAGGAACCACCAAGATAACCCAAGATAATCCCCCCATCACCACCCTTGACACAATCACACCTGCAGTGAGTTTTTCCAATAAGGTAACATTCACACGTTCTAGCTATTAAGGCTAGATATGTTTGGAGGCCATTGTTCACCTCAATGTATGCAGCACTCAGCTATCTACTGGCAGGATCATTTTACTGGAATTATTCTATCATTGGAATAGATATTGGTTCACATTTTAGATTTGCTTCCTGTCATTCCAGACATGTTTTGCACCCACATCTGTGACTTCTACAGCTGACATCTTTGTTCTGGATTGCTGCACAGGTACATAAATTGCCAGATCCAGGAGTCTGGGAAGTAAAAGATATTAGTTGATGATGTTTATGAAAAGCAGAACCAGAGGGTGGGGTATATGTGTGTGTGTGTGTGTGTGTGTTTGTGTGTGTGTGTGTGTATCTATCCATAGGGATATGTGTGTGTGTCCATACATACATATTCATAGATACATATCCATATCCATACATATCCATCTGTATACATATATGTATATGTATATATGCAGAGAAAAAGAGGAATGTTGTAAAAATATCAAGATATACTTTAATAACTCCTGTTCAGTAACTCGATATAACAGACCAGGAAACCTCATTGCTCCTTCAGCACCAGATTTGATGGCCTGTTCCACGAGGGAAGCATTAATTTTATTCCACGTGTTCCCAAATCTTGAATTCTTAAGTGTGTTTCAACTTTGATAATTAGCCTATATGGTTCACCAAGAGAACATGGGTGGTATATTTTGATCATTTCTTTATAATTTTAAAATTATGATAATGTTTACACTTATAAAAGAAGAAAAATGTGGGCACTCCAGCTTTATCTCCATAAACAGTTACTGCAACAAAGAATGAAAAACATATAACCTTTATACAACATTGTATAACCAGAATTTAATGTACTAGATAACAGACTACAAGTCTGTTAGAACAAAAACAGGAAAATATTATTTTGCTAACAACCTCTATTTCAGCCTCTATTTTTACTACACTGCAGGGACCAGCATTTCCAGTTCCTGTCAAGAAAGGAGCTGACTGACCGTAGAAATTCAGCTGATGCCGAAGGATTCACTATGCTGTGACATGATCATTGACAGAACCAGCAAGAACACCATCGACATGTCCCCACTTCCCTTCCTGCTTTTTATAAAAGCCACTGGCTTGACCAAAGATGTTGAATGGTTTTTAGGACAGGAGCCCATCATCATCTTCAGTCACAGCACCTGAAAAAACCTATTTCCTTTGCAACAGCACCTGTCTCATGACAATCAGCTTTCATTATGTCAGGCAGTCACATCTGCCCTTTGGCAACATTACCATTGCATGACGCCCAGAAGTAGTCTATCTCAAGTTTTTTAACTGGAAGTCTTTTCCCCTGAATTTTGTCTTTAGGATCTAATTTTGCTAGGACATATATAATTGGGACTCTGCTTTCACTGATTTTTGTCTGTTGTGATTTGAAAGTTTTCAAAGTTCATATTCAGAATTTAAAAACAGTATTTCTCTATTTACTCTTCAGGAAAGTTTTATTCTATTATGTGCACTGTTGTCACATTTGTCCCAGTGTCTCTGGCATCTCCTCAGAGAGGAAATATATACAGTATTTTATCCCTATAACTATCATTTTCTTTCTCTTATTTTTTATTCATTGTATCCTTTCACATTGCATTATTGGAGGACTGCCAAAGGTTTCCCTCAGTGTCATTGATTTTATTATTTAAAAGTGTTGATTTAGATCCTGGCTGCTACTGATGGGATTTTAATTCTCTGCCCATGTTTTATCTTTCTTGAAATAATTCTTTATTCTATGCAATGTCCTTTTTATTACAATGTTCCTTTTTAGCTTTCATCTTCTTCTCTCCTAATGGCTTTCTACTTCTGTTTTGTACAAAATATTTCTTTGTGCATTTTGTTGCATGTGCAATTCTTTAAAGTTTTTTAAAATATATTTTATTGATTATACCATTACAGTTGTCCCATTTTCCTCCCTTCATTCCCCACCACCCTGCACACCCCCTCTCCCCGATCACCGCCCCTTTAGTTCATGTCCATGTGTCACAAGTTCTTTAGCTTCTACATTTCTCATACTATTCTTGACCTCCCCCTGTCTATTTTTTACCTACCATATATGCTACTTCTCTGTACCTTCTCCCCTCTTCTCCTTCTCCCACTCCTTGTTGCTAACCCTCCATGTGATCTCCATTTCTATGGTTCCGCTCCTGATCTAGCTGTCCTCTTAGTTTGCTTTTGTTTTAGGTGTGGTTGTTAATAACTGTGAGTTTGCTGTCCTTTCACTGTTCATATTTTTATCTTCTTTTTCTTATATAAGTCCCTTTAACAATGTAATAATGGCTTGGTGATAATGAACTCCTTGAATTTGACCTTTTCTGAGAAGCACTTTATCTGTCCTTCCATTCTAAATGAAAGCTTTTCTTGGCAGAGCAATCTTCAGTGTAGGTCTTTGACTTTCATGACTTGGAATACTTCTTTCCAGCCCCTTCTTGACTCTAAGGTCTCTTTTGAGAAATCCGCTGACAGTCTGATGGGTACTCCTTGGTAGGTGACTGTCCCCTTATCTCTTCCTGCTTCTAGAATTCTCTCCTTCATTTTAATCTTGGCTAATGTAATTATGATGTGCTTTGGTGTGTTCCTCCTTGGGTCCACCTTCTTTGGGATTCTCTGAGCTTCCTGGACTTCCTAGAAGTCCATTTCCTTAGCCAGATTGGGGAAGTTCTCCTTTATTATTTGTTCTAATAACTTTTCCACTTGTTGCTCTTCCTCTACCCCTTCTGGTACCCCTATAATTCGGATGTTGGAATGTTTAAAGATGTCCTAGAGGTTCCTAAGCCTCTCCTCATTTTTTTGAATTCTTATTTCTTCACTTTTTCTGGTTAGATGTTTCTTTCTTCCTTCTTGTCCACTCCATTGATTTGAGTCCCAATTTTCTTTCCATCGCTATTGGTTTCCTGTGCATTTTCCTTCATTTCACTTAGTTTAGCCTTCATTTTTTTAAATCTAATTTGCGACTAAAATCAACCAGTTCTGTGAGCACCCTAATCACCAGTGCTTTGAACTGTGCATCTAATAGGTTGACTATCTCTTTGTTGCTTAGAAGTGTTGGCTCTGGGGCTTTGAGTTGTTCTTCTGCTTGAGCCATAACGTTTTGGTCTGTTTGCACCTATTATGTATGAGGGGCAAAAGCTTAGGTATTCACCGGGCAGGTTAATACAGTCCTGGGTTGTGACTGGGGGTGGGGTCAGAGAAGGAGAAATAGCATTTATTTCACTCTGTCTCAGATTTCAGTCCCCTCTGCCACTTCCCACAAGCAAATTGGGCCCTTCTGGTGCTGGTTCCTGGATGGGTGGGCTTGTGTACATTCTTGGACCCTGTCGGTCTCTCTGACAAACTCTCCTGTGATGCTGGGAGCCTCTCCCAGCACCTCAACTCCCTTAAGTTTTTTCAGTTGGTGCTTTTAGGCTTTATTTCCCAGTACTGGAGCCCTGCGTTGTGCAATTTGTCTCACTGTCCATTTTTTCACCTGGTTTATCTGTATGTAAATGTGTGACCGTGGTCAGCCAGCCGCCTTGCACCCTCCCTGGGTCTGCCCGTTGCCACCCCACGCCTGGGATCTACCAACTGCCTCATGTATGCCTGAGTTGGTCCGGCAGCCACCACTTTTTCCTGCCTCCATCCCTCCCCACCGGCTATTGACTATGCCCCTCTTGCCAGTCTGGATGAATGGTTCATTGTTGTTGGACTTCATTCAGTACAGTGCAATTTTCTGTCTGTTTTGGTTGTTTTTTTGTTTCTAAATCTTTGTTGTCCTTAAATTTGGTTGTGCGAGGAGGTACAGTATTTCCACCTATGCCTCCATCTTGGCCAGAAGTCTTAAAGTTTTGATTTTTAATTATTTTCATATTCTAAAACATTTTTACTTTAGAAATTCTTCACAATTTAAAAAATTATAGATAATACAAATAGCTTTTATTTTGCAGATTATATCTGCTAAATTTAAAATATTTATTTAATAATTACTTAAAATAATATAAATCCATTATAAGTTAACATAACCTATTTTATTCAAGAAAACTGTACTTTCTAAAATAAAAACACAGTGTGAAGACTGAGATTGTTTTACATTTCTGCAAATCTCTCTAATATCTGACCTAACCCAGTGAAAGATGTATTCTCATACCTGCTCCTACTTTCACTCTGTTGCAAAATCATGTCATGTGTCTTCTGAAAATTGCTACTGTATAGTTATGAGAATGAAAGTGCAAAGCCCAAGAAAAATCTCCGTATTATGAAAGTAGCTTTCACCAAATATGTTCTCTGAAAAGGTCTCAGGGACACCAAGTGTCCCTAGATCACACTTTGAAAATTACTACTCTAATACATATTTCAGGTATGAGTTCTGCTTTTAAGTCAATACTATAAATTTGTATTTTACCTCATGTCAGTTTCTTTACTGTTATATCATTGCTGCTAGGAGATACTTTTATAAAACAAGATACACATAAACACATTACTGAAACCCACTTCAAGTTCTCATGGCTGATGGAAAATGTGGTAAACTGCATTAATGTTCCCCACCAATTTTTCATATTTATCCACCTCTGCATCCTTTGGCATGGAATCTTTCAATGCCCTCACACGAAGGCAGAACATGAGGCTTCTGAACCTGGCTCAGTGGTGTGATTTTCCTTGGCCAGTGGGATTAAAAAAAGAGGCTTGAAGTAGGCTGTGCTCCTGAGTCACCACAAAAGGACAAGCCTGGTTTGGTTTACAGACTCAGGAGGGGCATGAAAGAAACTTGGCAGAGCTGCAAAGGTTATTTAGACTAGTGAAGGCCCAGGTAGCCCATGGGCCATGAGCTATATAAATAATGGACTATTGCTTTAAGCCCCCAAATTTGTGTTTATTATAGGACAATTGCTAACTGATAATAAAAAGGAAAGACAAAAGGAACCAGTATTCAGTGAGCACAATATAAATGTATGAGATAACAGTACTATTTATAAATCAGTTAATATAATATGAGTGGTTAATTATGTTTTCCAGATTATCCAAACTGTAAAATAGAGTATGTAATGGAACCAAGATATGTACAAGGACAAAAGCCCTCACTGCTTTTCTAGAAAAGTTAATGAAACTCTACATGAACTGTTATCACCAAAGGCAACAGTGAGTATTTAGACCTTTAAAGATCTCTTAGGCAGCAGTTCATTTAGCAGTCAAATGTCTGCACAGTTTTGGCTTGGCTCTTTCCAACAAATTGAGAATATGCTTTTGTGTTACCTAGAGGATACCTTCCTTGGCTCTCAATCATTCTTAGCCTATGATTATTTTCACTATTGGAAGCTTTATCTGTGATAACATTTCCTGATCAAATATTAAGTGTTCCTATTAGGAACTATTTTATCATTTAAACTATTGATGGAGTTGCAACATTTGTGTTGTTCTCCTGTGGAATTTTAGAACCAGTGTTTACTAGCTGTCTCTCTGGAGGAAGTTCTGTGATTACTTGGCTGACACTGTGTTCTCCATGAAATGTCATTCATGGAGAACACAGTTACTGAGTTTGATTAACTAAAGAGAAGTATGAGGATTGACAGTAAATTTATCCAGTAGAGATGGAGAAAGCTAAAAGATTGCCAGTTACTAAAAGGCATAAGGAGCAGATTTTAGACTAAAAGGAAAAAAACGCTTTTTTGAGTATATCAACTACTGGGATCCTTGTTATTAGAGGCATATGAGTAAAATATGAATAATCACTTAACAAGGCTATTGCAATCAGGTACTCTCATTTTGCTCCCACAAACACTTGGAAAACCCCTGATACCCAACAAGTGCTTTCAGAAGGTCAGGACCTCCTTTCTCAAAATCATATGCAAAACTGCCTGTAAATTCATGTGTTCTTTTCTTGGAAAGGGTTTACAATTGCATTAGTTTCAAAAACATATCTGTGAACCTCAGAAAGTTGACCATTAGAAAAGCGTTCATTCATATAGAATGAAGTTGGACTAGATAAACTCTGGCACTGTAGCAAACTGCAATATCTGATATAGTAAGCCTGTATTGGTTTTTTTGCCAACACAGAATCTATAGATACCATTCATATATATATACATATATATACACATACATATATATATCCAGCACAAATAACTTCCCCTTTTTATTACAAAATCATAAGCATATCATTCTATAACACCACAAAATCACACAAGCATATCATACAATATTTTAAGTGAAATGTTCAAATTAAAACTATAAGTTATTATACCCATATTATTATCCTACCAACCACATTCAAGCAAACCTTACTTCTGCTGTACCCTGTGTGTGTGTGTGTGTATACGTTTTACCCTTTGATATCTATATGTAAACAGGAGATATTAAGCACTTGTATGCTTAATTTTATACCACATTACATAAAGTCCTTACCTTTTCACCTTAAGTAGAGGAGAAGAATGCAGGTAATTAATCAAGCAGAGGAATAAAAGCCTGTTCTCACCCTGAAGGGTCCAGTACATAAAGAGTATAAAAGGAAAGCATGCGATGTCTTACATTTGGTTCCACAAAATGTGCAGGAATAAATGAAGAAGGATGTGCATATGTTGCAGCATGTGAGAGAAGAAGCTTAAGGGTTTTATGAAATTTTAATTTTTATAAGAAGAAAAGTATGCTATGAAACTGCACAATGAAGATGTAACTGTCATAAATCTTTATGCACAGAATAGTTATGTCAAAAAATATTTTTAAAAATTATAAGTACAAGGAACAATTTGATGTGAGAACACAATAGACTTCCCTTACTGATTTCCTGTCAAGTATGCAATAACTAAATAAGGAACAGTACATAAAAACTGTATAAAATATACAAATAAAACTGTTGACAAAATGAATTATTGTAAACATAAATATCTTAATAGGCACTAGAAAATATATCTTAAAGGAAACTAGCAAATACATTATGAACAAGTAAGATTAATTTTAGATGTGTAAGGATGGTCCCATATTAGAATATATATTAATACTATTTCTCAAAACAATAGATTAAAGAAATACATATTAGAATTATGTAAATAAGTGTAGAAAACATTAGGCATCATTTAGCTTTCATTCTTGATTTTTTAAAATGTTAGAATATTTAAGAAGGCTCAGTTATAGTCAATAACAAACTTTACAATGCACATTAACCTTCCATCTTACAATTTCAACATAGTTTTTTTACTAATATTCTCTTTAAATTTTATCTTGTTCATAATTGTGGATTACATTATCACTTTTTTACTTACGAAATTTGCATTCCTCTTCTCTTTTGGGGAAGTACTTCCTAATGCACCTCCTGGTAGCTACTAGCTAGACATTCCTCAGATTACACTTTCAGCTAAATATTTTTATTGTGCTTATTGGTTTTACATTATTCTCTATTGAACTTTTCACTCATACTCCTGCTGCAATTTTAACCAGGTGTTATAATTTTCTTATTTTAAATAATCTATAACTGAGAGGCAAAGTATAGACTGCTATATACCATGGCCTTAGTTCAGATGAATGATGACATTTGCTAAGCCCATTTAAATCACAAGCACTTATTGACAACTGTTTACTTACTATTTCAATTATTCTTTTCTATTTTATGTTCTTTTATGCTCAAATAGTCTTATATAGAAAACCCATTAAGAAATTTATATTTGTAAAATTACAGCTGTTTCACACACTATTTAGAATTGTTTAAATATTTTATTAATCAGAAATTTTCTCTACTATATATATCCCCTTTTATGCTCTCATGTAGCAAAACCATATCTAGTTATATTAACTTGAACTCTGAATACTAAACTGCTAAATTATGTATCTATTTTAAAGCTGGTATTCCCAAATTTACCTAAACCTTTAGGCATATAATAGAGAAAGAGATTGTTATACAACGGTAAAGATAAACTCATGTTTACCTACCAAGTGTAGGTAACTAAGAGGATGTGACCACCTGCTGATGCACAAGCTAGACCCAGTGAGCTGGAGCTGGACCAGGCAGTCAGAGACTCCTCACTCTCTCCCTGTTCTTGGAACTCCTCCCCCTGTACTGGTATTAGGGGCCATTTCAAGGACACAGCCTGAGAGAGTAAGGTGTTGTTTAGACCATCTGGACAATTTACTGACTGAACTTGAGGCAGGAGATAGAATATGAAATCTTCAGATACTGCAGCTTTCATCAGCCAGCATCCTGATTTCTGAAAATTGCTTTGTTACCCCTGATAATAATTAGCATTGTAGTTCCTTTCCCAGGTGGGCAATCAAGGAGAATTATGGGAAACTGCATGTGTACCAACTTAAGTAAAAACCCTATAAAGCCTATAACAGTTCAATAGCAGAGAGCCATTTCCTGGCCAGAGATGGCCTGTCCCTGTATCTTGGGATGATGAAACTGAGAGAACCAAGGATAAAGCTACCAGCCCTTTAGTTCCTGAAAGAAATGAGGATTTTTTGAGTCAGGATGATTTTGACTTTGGAATTTGTAAGATTTGTATTTGCTTTGGAATTAAATATTTTAGTGTAACTTTCATTATGACCAAGTTTCTGCACCTAATTCTTCATTGATGTGATTCTTGACACTTCCTGTGTGATTAGAGTATCTATCACTTTTATTGGTTTTTCTCTTATCTCCTGATGATTTGAGCAAGAGCTGGGAGTAAGGAAGGGATTACTGGGAGCAAAGAAGGAATAAATTGGAAATTTGAAATGATCCCTAACATACTTAATAATGTTCTTTCTCCTCTTTAACTGGACGGGGTTTTTTCTGTTTTTTTGCCTTACCACCTCAGCTACAGGAAAGTATGGGGCCATTTCAGAATTTGGTGTCTTTCTAATTAAGTAGATCCTGATTGCCAGGTTTTCCATTTATTTCCCTGGATATTTGATGGTCAGTATTAACTCTGGTGGGTGTTCCTGGTTTTAGGCTTTCTCCTATTTCTCAGAGGATTTCTCAATAAAGATACCAGCAAATTTCTCACTCTTGCTTTGCTTATCTTTGTTTGTATGGCCCCATTTAATTCTTTGTTTGTGACCACCAAGAGGCTGGACCCCATCTCCATCTGCAACAAACCCAGTTAAAGCCCCTGTATAAAGTTTCAAGAGTCTGAAAGGCATGTGCAAAGATCTATTCACCTGCGGATACCCAAGAAAAACCTCATAAGTAAGTTACCTTGCTTATTAAAATTGCCACATACTAATCTGGAGTGACCTGCCTCTTTCTTCGTTATTTCTGTGCCCTTTGTGCACTGGGGCCAGTCTCAGATTTCACTTGGGAAGTTCCCAAGGTTTTATATCAACAACTGGCGAGCCAATCAGGAGGCATCCTCAGGGGAAATCCCAGATTGACCATTGACTTCTCTGTGGGAAGGGGTGGGGAGTATATTAGATGCTGTGGGCAAACACGTGAATATGATGACACTCCCAAATTTTTAGCTGGTCTAAAATGCTTGTTTGGAGAACAGCACAAAACACACTGAGGCAAAGAAGGGAGACCAATGGCTGCCACAGTGGGATGGCCTCTATCTAATACGGGCAGTTTACTGATGTCCAACTGCAAGCTGAAGTTCAAGTTAGGAAACAGAAAGAAGAGCTGAGTTTTAAAAAGAACACTCAGCTGTTCAGTATTCTGCTAGCATCAGGGCTAGCAGCCAAGATGGGAGAACAGAATAGCAAGTTGGGGAATTATAGTCAGCAGGTTAAGCTCACTATTGACTGGTACTCCAGAAATAAACGAAAGGTGATGGTGCTAGTTGATAACTGGAGCCAAATGTACTCTAATACATGGAAACTCTCAGAAATTTTCTGATCTTTTTAGGGCCATTAATGCTTACAAAGGCATTCTATATTCATGTATTTTGCATACTAGTCACTTATCAGGTATAAAGGTTACATATATTTTCTCCCAGTTGGTGGTTTGCCATTTCAATTTCTTAAGGGTATCTTTTGAAGCACATTTTTAATTTTGATAAATTAAATTTACAATTTGTTATTTTATAGGTTGAACTTTTTGATCACACTGTTTATTACTCAACCCAAGGTCATTAAGGTTTTCTCCTTTTTTCCCTATGTTTTAGTGTCTTACACCTCGTATTTCAATCTATGATTCAGTTTTAAGTTAATTTTTGTGAGGTAAGGCTCTAAACATATTTGTTTTGCGTGTGGATGCCCACGTACCCCAGAATTATTTTTTGAAGTGACTATCCTTTCCCTATTTAATTGTGTTGCCACCTTTGTTAAAAATCCCAAAACCTTAAATATAAGGATTTATTTCTAGACTCTCATTTTTGCTTCATTGTTTTCTGTCCATTTTTATGCTAATACCACATTATTTTGATTGTTTTAGCTTTAGAATATGTTTTCAGATTAAGTACTATAATTTCTCCAGTTTTGACATTGTTTTGGCTATTCTACACCCTTTGGATTTCCAAATAAATTTTAGGATCATCTTGTCAAATGCTACTAAAAATTGCATTCTGGTATTTTAACCATTAGACAGATTCCCAATACCAGACACCATGAGTCCAGATTTACCCTCCTGCATAAGTAATCAGAACAAATATATGTAACAATGACACTTGATATGTTGGACATCAGGCAGTTTAGAATAGTAATCCCTGAGAGATGGAAAACAAATAAGATGAGCTCTTGATTGCCCTATATTACTGCCTGAAAAAAAAGTTTCCATATCACAACTTGGGAAAAGCCCAGCAAGAGCCCAGTGCACTCCCTGAGTTGGGGTGATGGAGCTGGGAGTCTGAGGGGACAAAAACATGTCTTTGAAAGACAGAGCACTGGAAAGGAATGGTTTCACAGAAAGAACACTTCAAAGGTCTATTGAACATCCTCCTTCAGTTTTCAGTTGAGTACCACTAATCAGCATTTGAAAATGGGGAAGTTAAACACATTTCCAATTGACATTTAAATTCCTAAGTCCCCTTCATTACTGTTATTGAAGTACAAAAGCAACAACTGGTGGCAATACTTAGATAAAAATATTAATTAAGAATAAATATGCATATGAATAAAAGCACAACTTTATTAAATTATGAGATGAAAGGAAATGGAAAGCATATACATTTAGAAAATATTCCACAAATCATTAGATAACTAAAAACACAACTCAGTTAGAAATAAGAAAAATATTTGTTGTCACATCTCCCACCACGAAAATTAACCACTCATTAACTCTTGATGAATGCAGCTCTCCAAGAAAATTTTATGACTGCATAACTCATGCAGTGAAATTAACAGTTAGTAATATCTTAAATAACTTAAGATATCTTAAATTCAAATTGATTTCAATAGTCTGTGCTGGCTCTTCCCATTTTTTTTTTGCTTTTGTAAAAGTAATACATTGATGTATCTTTGAAAATAAATCTGCAGCATTGCAAAACCAATTTTAAAACATTAAATGTTGCCTTAGCATTGCCAAAGACACAAAGTCATTATCAGGATGTCATAAATATTTTCATATTAACTCATTAGCATTTCAACTGTGTCTGTAATCCTGAATATTTAATGTCCTGACATTACTTAAAAGTCTTTTTATTTCAATATGGGCAGCATAAAAATAGAAATGCTGGCATACATCATAAAAGTTCCATATTTGACACTAGAGAAAATCTTGTAAAATAAATTCTAATTCATCCATAGATTCCCATTATGCAATTTAAATAAATGCAAACACAAGGATGAAAAAATTAACTTGAATTTTTATCATACTTTATACAACAAAAGAGTATTTAAATTAATCAAAGTGTTATACCTAAAAGCTGAAATGAAAAAATTTAGAAATAAACATAATTGAATTATGCTCTTAGAGTGATTATCGATTTCTAAGAAGTACATTAAAACCAAAAAGCTGGATTTTTTGAGAAACATTAATATTTAAAAATGATTTAAAAAATTAAAAATACCATAATAAAATTAAAAGGTAAGTGGTAAAACATAACTACAATACCCATGAAGGTCAATGAGTGAAACAATTTACTAAATAGCTCATGAATCAATTTTAAATTTAAACCCCCATTATCTTAGAAAAAATACCTGGGTTAAGGAATGATAGTTTGTCTCAAAAACTTTAAATGCCCCAACTTCTTTTGTTGTTGAAGTACATCATATACAACGACTAAGAACTCAAACTGTCAGCTGTGACATCTGAATGCTGCAGAGGTCTGGAGAAACAGGCTCCCCTAAGGAACTTTGTATGACTGCGTTAACAAGTAACATGGACAAGCATCTGTGATACGTATTTTTGTTCATCATTACTTCTTGCATTTTATTCTTTCTTTAATTTCTTCTCCCTTAAGTGTAGCCTCAGGTGACCTTTCAGCATTGTTCTTTTAGTGGTAAACTCAGCCTTTGCTTAAAAATTATCTTCATCTTATCCTCAGACTTGAATTGTTATTTGATTTAACATTTCAGGTAAATATTCTAAATTGAAAGTTAAATTTCCTTAGGTTGAATTCTGGCTTCCTTTTTTGTTGCCTACATTCATCACCTAGATTCCACATATAACATAGTACCTATCCATCCATCAATGCATCTTATCTCTGATGTATTTCAAAATATGTTGCACACATCAATGCACTTTCTCCTATTTAAACATTCATACCGTCTAAAATTCAATATTTACTTCAGAATTTCCTTTTGATACAAAATCTAATGCAAGAACATGCACAATTCTCAAGTGTACAATCAATGAGTTTGGACAAATACACACATCTGTGAAACCCAAATAACCCTTCAGCCCCTATGCCTGATGTGAAGCCTCTATTATTGGAGTTTTATCTTTGGTTAAACTTAACAATAAACTTTTTTTACTTTCCTGTTCAGTCACTTCACTATCAAGATACTTTCATTTCCTTCCTACATTATAACTGCAGTAATTTCATAGGTAATTTCTTATTTCTATCATTGCTTTTTACAGTCTATTCTCAATATAAAGAAAAGCCATATCAAATTACATCCTTGTTCAAAATGTATTAATCTATTCCCACCTCGCTATGCAGAATAAAAGCCAAAGTCTCTCAGTTGGATGACAGTGCACATGAGCTACTTATCCCCTTTTCCTCTCTAACTTCATCTCCTGTCAGTCTTTCCCTTGACCACTCTGCTTCAGCCACACTGACCTCCTTACTGATCTTGAACATGTCGTGTATGCTCCTACTTCAGGGCCTTACTGATCCCCTTGTCTACACCTCTTTTCCCCTCCACAGATGGACATTTGGTTTATTTTCTCATTTCCTTATTTATTTGCTTAAATATTGCCATTTTAAAAGAAGCTTTTCTTTATTTCCTTATGTCTAAAAAAAGTAAACTCAAACTCATACTGAGATCCCTCCCCCTTACCAGCTTCCTTCTTCTTATAACTATGTTCTCATAGTATTTTTCACCACTAAAATAGTTAATTTGATATATAAACTTGGCTGGGACATAGTCCCCTAATATTTGGTTAAACATTATTCTAGATGTTTCTGTGAGGGTGTTTTCAGATGAGATTAATGTTAAAATTGGTGGACTTTGAGTTAAACCAGATTGCCCTGCATAATGTGGGTTGGCCCCATCCAATTAGTCAAGGCCTGAGCAGGAAAGAAAAAAAAAAGACTGACCTCTGCTGAGCAGACAGCTTTGCTCTTGAACAGCAATATCAGCTCTTCCCTGTGTCTCCAGTCTGCAAGCCTACCTTGCAGATTTTGGACTTGCTAAACTCTTTAACCGTGTGAACCAATTTTATATACACATTTACATATATCTATACACACACATACACATACACTTACACTTAGGAACCAATGAAATATACATATCTATTTCATTTTATATATATACACATGTACAAACATACATACACAGAGAGATCCTGTTTGTTCTGTCTCCCTGCCAAAGCAACCATTCAAAACACATGGCATTTGCTTCTTTGTTATGTCTCCCTGCCACTCCACTACTAGACTGTCAGCTTAGGCCAGGGAGTTTGTCCATTTGGTTCACTGTTCTATCCCCAGTGCTTACACTGATTATTTTCCATCTCTGAGTACTGAATTCTGGATAATTTATCTGATCTACCTGTCAGTTAACTAATAATACTCCCTTCAGACATTTCTAATATTTTACTTACTAATTTATTCTTTAATCCTGCTTTTTTAGGATTAATTTTAGAAATTCTAATTGGCTCCTTTACAAAACTGTGCTTTTTTCAAGGAGTGTTGTTTTTTCTTATGTTTTCAAATCCTATATTTTTAAGCATTTTAAACATTTATTTTTTAATTCCTATTTTATTACTAGAAATTAATAGTAGCCTATTTCTGCTCTTTGTGTTGTCCACACCAATTGTTCAATAGATTATTTCTTTAGGATTTCTACAGCTAATCTATTGTTTGTTTGTTTTTGTTATTGTTCAATTACACTTCTCCCCATTTTCCCTCCATTACTCTACCCAGCCATACTCACCCCCATCTCCCACATTCAATCCTTTTTCCCCCATTGTATTTGTCCATCGACCCTTTACATATGTTCCTTTACTTGACCCTTTTCCTTCTTTTGCCTCTTAGCCCCCTCTCTCCTCCACTTTGATTATTGTCAGTGTGTTCTTTATTTCAATGTCTCTTCTTTGTTATGTTAATTAGGTTGCACTTACAAGTGAGATCATGTGGTATATGTGTTTCACTGCCTGGCTTATTCACTTAGCACAATGCTCTCTAGTTCCATCCATGCTGTTGCGAGGGGTTCAAGCTCCTTTCTTTCTGCTGTGTAGTATTCCATTGTGTAAATATATCATCGTTTTTTTATCCACTCATTCACTGATGGGTACCTAGGCTGCTTCTAGCACTTGGCTGTTGTAAATTGTGCTGCTATAAACATTAGGGTGCATAGGTTCTTTTGAACTGGTGTTTCAGGGCTCTTAGGGTATAATCCCAGCAGTGGAATTGCTGGGTCAAAGGGCAGTTCCATTTTTAGTTTTCTGAGGAAATTCCATACTGTCTTCCACAGTGGTTGCACCAGTGTGCTTGCCCGCCAACAGTGTACTAGGGTTCCCTTTTTTCCACAACCTCACCAGCACTTGTTTGTTGATTTGTTTATGATGGCCATTTGGACTGATGTGAAGTGGTATCTCACTGTGGCTTTAATTTGCATCTCTCTGATGGATAGTGATTCTCAGCATCTTTTCATATGTCTCTGGGGCCTCTGTATGTCCTCCTTGGAGAAGTGTCTGTTCAAGTCTTTTACCCATTTTTTATTGGGATTTTTGTCTTCCTGGAGTGGAGTCATGTGAGTTCTTTATATATTTTGGAGATCAAACCCTTGTTTAAGGTATTATTGACAAATATGTTTCAGTCTACAGCCATACCACCCTGAATGCACCCAGTCTCATCTGATCTCGGAAGCTAAGCAGGGTCCGGCCTGGTTAGTACTTGGATGGGAGACAAATATGTTTTCCCATACAGTTGGTTCTCTTTTCATTTTAATGCTGTTCTCTTTAGCCATGCAGAGGACTGTTATTTTATAATGATATACTTGATAAATCAACATTATATACATGTACTGATTATATTATTTGCAAGGTTGATACTTTTTACTGTAATCTTATTATGAGAATATCAAATAGCTGGGCTAGGCTATTAGTTAAGACTAGGCTTTGATAAAAATAGAAAAAGAAAGTAAAAAAAGGATAATTTTCATTTAGTTCGTGAAGGTCATTCATTTACTATTTTTCTTTTCTCCTTTCAATCTTTAGTATGATCTCAGGAACTTAAAAAGTCTGGGTGGGAGCTTTCCTGTTTTGCAGTCAAGACTTGATCTCATTTTGAGTAATATTATTTGAGCATAAAAGTAATGACTTTCTTTTAAATATAGGTTTTTCAAAGATTTTCTCTATACTTCAGTGTGATTTTATTACATCCAAGGGGTATGTTTCTCCTCTGCCCCAAGAGAAACAAAATTTCCATTTTATGAAGTCAATAGGGATCCAGACTCAATTTATAAAAATTAACTTCACAGAGAACTCTTCCTAAGACTGACTATTGCCACATGAGGAAGTTACACTCTGGTAATTAAAGGCTCACTTACAGAAACAAATTAACTCTCTCCCAGTAAAAAAAAAAAAAACTTTTGGAAAATGTTTTAAAAGAAAGAAAAAAAGAACAGAATAAAAACTGAGAAAAGTGTTATATTTTCTCTGGGAGAAAATACCCTTATCACAGTTTGAGCACAGACTGAGCACAGTTTTTACAGTTTAGGAGCATGGCACTCAAAATCAGTGTGCAAGATTATCTTGAGGGGATCCAAAAGACTATATATCAAAACTCAAACCATGTTTGAATAAACATGGACTTGATGACTAAGCTGGAAAGTAATTGGGGAATATCAGACTCTGGATGTGAAGGTGCTTCAGGAATACTTTTAATCCATTTATTTCACCTCTTATATGCATATCCAAGAGTGTTATATAATAAGAGTCTACTTAAATAAGTATGAGTTCTCTAAATAAGTATAAAATAAAAATACTAAGTCATAAAAAATATTGTGTCTTTAACTGGTAGCATATTTTCTTTCCTGATATACATAAAATAATGGTGGTACAATAAATAGTATCTTAGATTTGTGACATAGGAATATACTCACTATAATGTTATGTGCTCCTAGGTAATAAGAGAAAAACAATCTTGGTAACTGGTCTTTATTTTTTGGTTTTCTTCTGCTATTTTCAGTGTCAGTTAATATATGTTAATGTAAGCCTCCTAATGCTGCTGTTCGCTGTCTCCTTTTTGAGTACTGAGGAGTAAACAAGTAGAATAGAGTATGCTCTAAGACTCCCGAGTAAGAGACAAAGGTAAGTAATATTAAAACCAGGCCATATATACTCTTACATGATGAAAACAATATCCAAGAGAACACCACACAGTATTTTGAAACTGACAATAAGCTGCATCGTAAGTGGCTATCTAAGGTGCAACCTAAAATACATGGCACAAAAGATTTGAAAATTAATATCAGAGAACAAGCATCTACTGGGAAAGAGCTCTTGTTGCATATCTTAACGGCATAAGGATTAAATATCTTTAAGCTTATGTGAATGGAATAACAAAATGCAACTTCTGGCATGCAAGTTTCCATCATGATTTGGAGAAATTAGTTCCAATGATTTTCCAGCTCTCAATATTCACGTGCTCAAAGCACAACATCATATGCCGTTTAACAGCATCGAGGACATGCTTCAAATCATCAGCCATCTCTCCACCCTGGATACCACCACCATCTCCATCATCCCTGCACTCATAGTATTTCTTCAGATTCAATAGCTCTGGTGGTCCTGTGATAAATTGGGATTTCTACTCCTGGGCTAGGCTGTGAATACTTGTGCTCTGAGCCTACTAGGCTTGATCTTCTTCATGGCTAACCATCAGACATCAGCTGTACCTCTCTGGAGCACAGCCAAGATACTGGACACAGTTCTGCTATTCATAATCTTCCCAGGGCGAGGGAAAAAACTTTATTCTCTTTCTCCTTCCTCTCAAGTTACTCTCAGTTATCCCAGCCCTTCTGGGACATTTAAGATCTCTCTCCAATTATTTTGGCTTTTATAAAAGGCAAGAAAATTCTTAAAATTATAGACCCTGAATTATAAAAAAAGAGTCCCACTAGCTTAAGAGAAAGGGAATGCTGGGAAGATACATGGATGGCACACACTAATTACAAATTATTGTGCAGCATCCATACCAGAAGTTCACAGCTTCAGCCAGGAAATTTCTGGGTAATTTTCAATTAATTGCAACAATAACCAAGAAAAGTGAAGGTCAGAAGTACTTGCCATGCATGAAATATACTTTTCCCTGATTATGCATTGTCCAAGCCAAAGAATATATACTGCAGGACCATTATGTTTATCACTGAAGGTGCTAGATGATTAAAATATTTTTAGTGAATCCTGTCTTTATGAGTCCTAGAAGTTAGTCTGCACTTTGCATCATTTCAGCACTATAATCCTGAAGTGAAACAACCAAGGGAAAATAGTGCAGTATGAGAAGGTTGCAGAGTGCCTGTTTATGAGTTTGTTTATTCTGCAGAAATTTTACTGCTGCTCAAACTGACTGATTCTTTAGTGCCTTAAATCACACAGTATAATCTATGGACTTGAGATCAAAACAATAAACTCCACTGAGTCTACAGGCTCAGGAGAATGGCATTGAATAAGGCCTTTTATTATGACCCTATCCTGACAATGTTTTTCTGACTTTCATATCTTCAGGAATCCACAGGAGAGATGCCAAACAGCATGTTGTTTTGAGTGTGGGCTCTACCCCTACTGTCAATCACACCAAATACTGAAGAAGACAATTCAGAAAGGAAAAGACAATACAGAGGGATATCTAAGGTAGGTACAAAAAATAGCTCCCATACATGTTAACAGACACGTTTAGAAAAAGAAAATGTAGAACCATTTAACTGTGACTGGGCTTTCTCACAGATACGTGCTCCTTAGAATTATTACTCCTCTCTGGGTGTTGATGGATCATATGCATAGCTGAGTTACTTAGTATCCAGTATGGGGGAGACAGAAAAGAGTAATTTAGACAGTTTTCCCAGGTTTTATATGTCTATGAAAGGGAACTTTTAAAATCTCACTTCCTATACTGAATTATTAATTAATCCTACATATACCTGTATAAGATTAATCACTATTGTATTAATGAGGTATAAATTATACAGCATACAATAGAAATGAAAGGAAAAATACATTTGATAAAAATAAATGTAAACATATTTCTAATAATGAGTTCTACTGATACTATTCATGATCTGTGTGAATCTGGGCAATATATAAGCTCTCCTAGCCACATGGGATTAGCCATTAGCACACTTGAACCTACAAGGAATTGTGGCTGTCATGATGATGATGATGATGGTGATGGTGATGTTGACAAAGTTGACGCTATTTAAGTTATCACTGACTTTTAGGGACCAGAGAAATCTTGTTTTTTTTAATTTAACAACATTTTATTTTTTATTTTTTTAAATATATTTTATTGATTATACCAGTACAGTTGTTCTATTCCCCTCCTTCAATCCCCTCCACCCGCACATTCCCTCCCCCACCATTCTCCCCCCTCTTAGTTTATAACCACGTGTCTCAAGTTCTTTAGATTCTATATTTCCCCCACTATTCTCGCCCTCCCCCCTATCTATTTTCTACCTACTGTCTATGCTATTTTCTGTGCCTTCTGCCCCCTTCTCCTCCTCCCACTCCCCTGTTGCTAACCCTCCATGTGATCTTCATTTCTATGGTTCCACTCCTGATCTAGCTGTCCTCTTGGTTTGCTTTTGTTTTAGGTGTGGTTGTCAAGAACCGTGAGTTTGCTGTCCTTTCACTATTAATATTTTTCATCTTCTTTTTCTTAGAAAAGTGCCTTTAACATTTCATATAATAAGGGCTTGTTGATGATAACTCCTTGAACTTGACCTTATCTGAGAAGCACTTTATCTGTCCTTCCATTCTAAATGAAAGTTTTGCTGGATAAAGCAATCTTGGCTGTAGGTCTTTGGATTTCATGACTTGGAATACCTCTTTCCAGTCCCTTCTTGCCTGTAAGGTCTCTTTTGAGAAATCAGCTGACAGTGTGATGGGTACTCCTTTGTAGGTGACTGTCTCCTTATCTCTTGCTGCTTCTAGGATTCTCTCCTTCATTTTAATCTTGGCTAATGTAATTATGATGTGCCTTGGTGTGTTCCTTCTTGGGTCCAACTTCTTTGGTACTCTCTGAGCTTCCTGGATTTCCTGGAAGTCTATTTCCTTTGCCAGACTGGGGAAGTTCTCCTTTATTATTTGTTCAAATAAGTTTTCCACTCGTGGCTGTTTCTTTTCCCCTTCTGGTACCCCTATAATTTGGATGTTGGAATGGTTAAAGATGTCCTGGAGGTTCCTAAGCCTTTCCTCATTTTTTTGTTTCTTGTTTCTTCATATTTTTCTGTTTGGTCATTTTTTTTCCTTCTAGTCCACTCCCTTGATTTGAGTCCCAGTTTCCTTTCCATCACTATTTGTTTCCTGTGCATTTCTCTTCATTTCAATTAGTTTAGCCTTCATATGTTCCTCTAATTTGTGACTAAAATCAACCAGTTCTGTGAGCATCCTTATCACCAGTGTTTTGAACTCTGCATCTGAGAGGTTTGCTATTTCTTTTCACTTAGAGTTATTGGCTCTGGGGCTTTGAGTTCTTCTTAACCTATATTTGGACTGTTCGTGCCTGTTGCCTATGAGGAGCAGAGCCCTAGGTGTTCACCAGGGTGAGGCAACTCACCCAGTGACTTGGGTTGTGATGCTGTATGTGAGGGCAGGGTCAAAGGGGGGCAATGGTGGTCCCCTCTGCTGCCTCCTGCCACCGGGGCCTGCATGGTTCATCCCACTGTGTGAGAATGTGCGACCACAGTCAGCCTACTGCCTTGTGCCCTCACTGGGTTCGCTGCTGGGGTCTGTGCGGTCCGTCTCACTGCTCACTCTTCTGCTGGTTTATCTGCGCATGAATGTGTGATCACGGTCAGCCTGCCACCCTGTGCCCTCACTGGGTCCACCCGAGGCTACCTCCGCTACCTGGGTGCCTGGGGTTGAGGGATCTTTCCTGCCTGACCCCGCTCCACTGCTGGCTCTGCCCCTCTTACTGGTCTGGTTGAACGGTTTGTTGTTATTGGACTTCCATATAGTTCAATTTTCTGTTCTTTGGCTGCGTCTTTGTTTACTAAACCTTTATTGTATTCAAACTTGGTTATGGGAGAAGGCACAGTGTTGCCACCTACGCTTCCATCTTGGCAAAGTTTCTGGGTTGTTTTTTAATAATAATGAGTATATGTTGAATTTTGTTAAATGCTTTTTATTATCAGTTGAGATGATCATGTTATTTTCCTTCTTTGGTCTGTTAATATGGTGGATTTCATTGATTGATTTTAAAATTTATAAACAACCTTGCATCACTATAATACTGTCCACTTGGTCATGGTATGAAATTATTTTTTGTAACTTGCTAAGTTATATTTCTCATGTTTTATTAAGAAAGTTTAAATCATTTTTTATGAGGGATATTCACCTGCAGTTTTCCTTTTATATGGGCTTATCTGGTTTGATATATTATTCTGGTATCATAAAATGAATTAGGGAGGGTTCAATCTCTTTCTGGAATATAGTACAGAATTGGTGTCAATTCTATTTAAAATATTTGGTAAACTTTTCTAGTAAAAATGTCTGAGCGTACGTATTTATTTTGAGGAGTTTTCTAATTAACAATTTAATTTTCATAATAGTTATAAGGCTATTCAAGTAATCTCTTTGGTATATGTGTAAGTTATAGCAGTTTGTGCTTTTCAAAAATGTGGTCCATTTTAACAAAGTTTTTCTATTGATGCATTTAGAACTGTTCATAGATATTTATAGTATTTCCTTACTGTCCTTTCCATATCTTCACAGTGATATTCCCCATTTCATTCTTTTTTTTATTTAACTTTTGTTCAAGTACAGTTTTCTTTCTTGTATTCCCAGCCCTGCACCCCCCCAGTGCTCCATTTCATTCTTGATATTGGTATTTTGTTTCATTCCTTTTTTTTTAATCTTTGCTAATCACTACAATTTCATTCAGTCAAATGACTGCCAACTCCCAGTCAGTTGAAAATTTACATATAACAGGTTGGTACTCTGCATACATAAATTCCCAACCGTGGCTTAAAAATATTTCTGTCATCTATAGTTGGGTTGA
Source organism: Sturnira hondurensis (assembly GCF_014824575.4). Taxonomy (NCBI): domain Eukaryota; kingdom Metazoa; phylum Chordata; class Mammalia; order Chiroptera; family Phyllostomidae; genus Sturnira; species Sturnira hondurensis. Next base: position 907,005 of record NW_028083505.1, on the reverse strand, counting down.
AACTACAGATGCAAAACCTGAGGATATGAAGGGCCAACTGTTTACTAAAAAAATCTGCATATAACTGAAACTGGGTAGTTCAAAACTGTCTTGTTCAAGGATCAACTATAGTTTGTTCACTTATATCACCACATGGGATTTCATGGTATAACTAAAAAACATTAAATACTGTTGATGGATATTTGTGTAATTTCAATTTGAAACTATTATAGTAGTGCTTATATGAACATTCTTGTACATGCAGCTGGTACAAATATACACATTTGTATTAAAAATAAAATTGTTAAATTATAGAGTATGTATATCTTGAAATAAAACAGCAAATAATTAACACTTTTCCAAAATGGTTCCAAAAATTCACACTTCTGGCAGAAGTGTATGAAAGTTCTCCTAACTCTATATCCTTACCAACACTTGGTATTTTCATTCTTTTTAGTTTTAGCCAGGTTAGTAAGTGTTCAGCCATAACTTAGTATGTTTTTTATTTGTATTTCCTTTTTAACAAATGAGGATGATCATCTTTTTTATATGATTAATGGCCATTTGAATGCCCTACTCTGTGAAATGATGAATGGAATTCTTCATTCATTTTTCTGTTGAATGGTCTATCTTTCAGTTACCAAAAGTGGGGAATTAGTTAGCTCATGACAAATTTGTGGTGACTATGGGCTGTTTAAATCGTAGACCATTAGATAAATGGGGCTAGAAACTCAGAAACAAGATTTGGGCTGTGAAAACCAAGATAGAGAACTCAATCTATGACACTGGGTAGTTTTTTGTACATCCAACAGAACGCAGTGCTTTGTAAGTCCAGCTACAACATATTATGTGGCAGTGTTAGCACCAGCTCTCTGGCCCAGCTTTCAGTGAGTTATTCTAGAGACCCATTTAAACATGATGACATAGTAATCTCCATAAAATTGGGACAATTATCAGTGTAATTCAGAGGCTTTTAATAAGACAAAGTTTCATCAGAATTTATTACTCTATCAGGGCTACCCTTGGCCTGAAGGCAGACAACCAAGTAGTGACTTGTTAAATGACATTTTTTAAAACTAGAAAACTATATTAAATGAGATTTACAATGAAATTGCTGACATCAGAAACTAGAGTTTATGATTTCATGTTGCTTAAACCTAAAAAAAGAAGATGTTAATAGGCTACAAAGAGACTCTTTTGCTTCACTTTCAGCCACTAGATGCATCCCAGTTATTAACAAATGGAATTTTACTACATGTCAGAAAGGTCTTCCTAGATGTCAAACAATAAAATAAAATCAAGTCTTTTCCTGGATCTTAAGGAAGTAGTTCAAAGTGTCCTATATCCCCAAGTAAAGAAAAAAAAGAACACTCTAGTTACTCTAAATTCACATTGCTTTAACCAATTTGTTTCTTAGAACTGGAAAAATTTAATGTGCTAGAACAAAAGCCCACTGTTATCAGGGGATGTGTCCTCTCTCTCCTTCCTCCCCTCCCTCTCTCTCTGTATCCTCTCCTTGTATGAATATGCACATTCTCAACACTCACCTAATTAGAGTGACATCTTCTCTGCTTAACTATCAAATAGTTGGAAAAACCTAAACAGATATTTAGTATATTCTGAATTAAAAGGTATATTTTTATAAACATGCTAAAATATTATTTAAATAATTCCTTTATAAACTTTCAATACTTCTAATTGATTTAGGGAAATAATATGGTATAAGAAGAGGCATTGTAATATATGGGAAATAGATTTTGTTGGAGTCAAAAGACTTGGATTTAAGTCCAGCTCAGTGATTTTTAAAATGAAGGGCCTTAAATGACTCATGAAAACTTAGAACCTCAATTTCCAAATCAAATAATAAAGAAAAAATTTTCTTCTGTGAAAGGATGTTCTGAAGATAAAATAAACCATTGTTTCTGAAAATGCTTTGTCAGATAAAATATTGTGTAAATCCAGTAGTTTTTGTTTCCCTATCAGTATAGACAATTCTTTTGCTAGCATTTTTCAATATCTATTTACACTTGAAAGTACCTCCAAAATTCTGTTTAAATATAACCAACCACCTCTGTTTAGCCTCTCCCAGAACATAAAAGAGGCAGGTAAGTTACCACCTTGTCCATATTTCCATACAATATTAAATCATCTCCATTTATTGTAACTGTTGGTTCACTGCACTAACAATAGAATCAGTAATCATAATAGTAATATAACTAGCAATATTGATAGTAGGAGTAATTGCTATTTACTAAGTGCATCTAGGGCAATGCACCAAGTACACATTTCAACTTCACAACAATTTGGTAAGGATAGTGTGTTCCTATACAAGGAAATACATTTTTAAAAGATCCACAAATGTCCAAAGCCCACAGCTCTTAATCTCATGTATCAGTTAGTTACTTCTGTACAACACCTCACCACAACCTTTAGAAGCTCAAATAACCCTTTTTTTTTTTTTGCTTATGATTTCATTGCTTGAAAATTTTGCCTGGAATGCCTGAAAGCTGTGAGATTCTTCTGGTTCCAGGTGGTTTCCTAAATGTGTGGTCAACTTCAGCTGGTCTGGGCAGGATTACCTCTATTTATAAAAGTAGACTGATTTTCATTTGGGCCACCTTGGCTTTCCCCATGTGTGTGTCATCCTCCAGGTGTCCAGGCATGGTTACGTGGAGTGAACAGAGAACTAGAATGAGCAAGAAAAGACAGATCCAAACGGAAGGATGCAAGACTCTTGAGACACAGACAAAACCAGCACCCTGTCATTTCTATCATTCTGTTAGCTGAAGCAAGTCACAAGGTCAGTTCAAAGTCAAAATGGAAAGGAATTTGATAGTTAAAGAAAGGAATTTGATAAAAAGCATGGACACATTAATTAGACACATTAATTAGGATCATGAATGCAATTAATCTACCACAACCTATGTCACACTGCTTTTCTAATTCTGATTCTGAGTCTTAGCATATTAGATTGGAGACTACTTCAGGAGCAAGGACCACATTATGGGAACCTAGCACTTGACTCCTTGACTGGGTATTTATTTAATTTCTTAACTTCTGTGTGAAAATAAGAAACTACAACTCTTCATTCAAATTACAAAAAGAATTACAGAAAATATTTGTAGATCTATCACTTTGACTAACTTTTACTGAGCTACTAGTATATACTTTGCAAATCTTTTTAAAGATGACTTCTATTTATATGCAGAATTATTGTGGTATTTATTAAAGGCTCAAAGACACATTTCTAAGCTTATAGTTTGTATATTTGTTTAAAGGCAGAAAAAATATAATATTGCATATTGTTAAATTCATCGCAGCACAGCTATTTAAATTCTAAGACATTCAAAGAAGCTTTGTCTCACTACATTAGGCATCTGACTGAAAGTCCATGAAAACATATTAATGAAAAGATTTGCTTTTTACAACATTTTGTTTGTCATATCACATCCCAAGTCAACTAATATGTATAGAACAATTCCAAATTAACATTGTCAAATAATAATCTGTCAATAAAATACTTTATAAGAAATTCTTTATAATCTTTATAAACACTGAAATGCTAATTTTATAATAAATTTAAATTTATTATATATAAATGAATATATAAATTTCAAGCACATTTAGTGAGAACCTACTATATACAGAATGTTGTTGGGCATGTATTGTAGAATATGATGGACACTTTTTCCAATTAAAAGATACCATATCCTATTAAGAGTAATAGAATGAGCATAACTAAATTTTAGTATATAATCAGGAACCATCACATATACTCAGGATGTTTTTTACACAAAATAATTTATTTTACAAATATTTTCTTTATAATATTTATATCTCTCCTTTTTGGTTTGTAAGATGTAAATATGGCAACAGGCATGAACTGGAATATTGTAAAAGACAAATTAATCAAATTTGTGAGAATAAATTGTATTCCAAAACATCATTCCAAGTACTCAAAAGGCATACAGCAAACATTCACTCAATCATAACTGAAACATTTTTTAAAACCCCTTTATGGTTGAAAAAGACTGAAATAGAATAAGAAAAAGTCAAGCATAATTTTAGCCTTCTATTGTATTCACTCCTACTTTACAAGGAAGTCCTCAGTCTTTCTCTAGACTATTATTTTCCTTCTAACATCACAGTCTTTCCTTTCCTCTGAAAACACTTCAGATGGAAGAGTCTTTAAATGAATGATAACTTTATTATTAACTTCAGAGCTTGTACTACACTTTGGCCTCTTTCATTTTGTTATCATTCAGTAGCAGCACCTCCTCCTTCACCATGTTCTTACTGTTTCTCGTTTCTTGTTGCCTTTGGTGTGCTCTCTTTGCTGTTTCCTTGGGTTTTAACAGCAGAAGTGACATTTAGTGACCTACCCTGGTATTGGCATCCAGTCGCTGCCTCCATTAAAGACAAACTAATTAAAGTGGGGCATGTGCTGGCCCAGAATTAATGAAATGAAATACAAGAATCATAGCAGAGCATTGATTGTCTGAAGCTCTGAACTATAAATTTGGCTTCACATTTTGGAAGTTTAGGTTGTGATTATTGACCTAGTTATGCATAAATATTACTTTTATATCTGAAGCCAGTGACTAGATCTATTTTAATTAGTGCTGACTACCTATACATATGAGTGTGTATATGTGTATATGTTGGAGTTTCTTTGACTTCTCCTTTGAAAAAAATCTGCCTGTGAGTGAACATGATGAACATGAGAAGACTTCATTTGTAGAAAACACTAAAAAATGCTTACTGTCCGAATCTTTATTTTGTGTCAATTCATCCATTTTTTAAGAACACTAAAGACTCCAACTTACAAGTCTTTCTAATAGAAATGCATGACAAAGGTCCTATCTGCCATGTCCCCTTCATAACCACCACCTACTCCATCTCTTCCTAGACCTTATCTTTTGCATGATTTCATAGAACCAGCCTACCAAAGACTAGAATATCCATCAGATATTGTGACTGAACAGGTCTGTTGTGGGGCCAGGGATTTTGCTTTTTTAGGAAGATCTTAGGTGATACTGCTGCTGGTCTGCAAACCATATTTTGGGCAGCAGAATGCTAGAAGCTTTGTTTAAACAAATTAACATACTAAAGTCTATTCTTTTTTCTCTATTCTCCATGGTTTTATTGTAGAGGCATTATACTTCCAAATGAAGTACGAGAATATCTCAATCACTCTTCAATGCCTAGGGTGAGGTTTCCAACATTTCAAGTTTTCATACATAAGTGATAAGGGAGCTTAAGAAGTTAAAATTAAGGTAAGGTGCAGAGGGAAAGATGGAAATTAAACATGGAAGTATTTACCTGTATAATTTTATCCCTTTCATAAAAAGAAAAAAAGAACAACATAATAAGTAAAAAATAAATTGCATCCACATACCTTAAACAGTAATACTGACCTCCATTAAATAAGTTCCATTTATCTTTTTCTCAGTATAACGTCCCATGATGTTGATAATGTTTTAAAATTGATGTGATAGTGATTCTGCTACTAAGAAAGGAAAACAGGGAGGTAGAATTTTTTAGGAAGAATTCTTGCCCCCCACTCATGCACAGGCCTACATGGTCTTTGGGAGATGGACTTATTCACCCCTCTGAATGAAAGAGTGACAAAGTCACTCTTTTTGAATTCGCTAGTGCATCCCTTTGTCAATTGTATCAAATCACTCCAGGTTGAATTAGGACTTGCTAAGACTTTGCTATGCACTTTCATAAAGTATAAGGCCATAATAAATGGATTTGCACAGAAAACTTTGCTTCCTTATGGTATGTTCTGTATCAGGCAACCTAATAGGCAAAATGTTCTGTAACATGATACTATAGGCAGGTGTTCTGTGCCCATATCAGTATTTAAAGTCCCCAGTAGTGAGGAGAAATATTTGCTGTTTTCAGTTGGTCATTATTTTTTCAAATATTATTTTCTGCCCCATTAGTTCCTCCCCTTTCTTTCTGAATCAAACTTACAGGTAGGATAGAACATCTGATAGTGACCCACAATAATCAAAATCATTACCAGTTCTGTGCAATCATTTTGGTTTTTTGTTAGGATGACTCCTAATAGAAATCTAACCTACAACCTAGGTATATATCCTGATGAGGAATCAAACCCACAACTTTTTGGTGTATGGGTAGATGAAGCTCCAACCAACTGAGCCACCTGGCCAAGGATCCATGTCAATATGTTTTCCTATACATCATTGGTCATCTAGTTTTAAATCTTTTTCTGCTAATTGCACTGCAGTCATCTCACATTTGGATTTTGTTTAATTTTTTCTTCACTCTCTCCTGATTGACACTGACACTGCTTTACTTTTTTTTTTTTTTTTAACCTGGAGTCCTGTGCAGTATGGCTCTAGACCAGCCGGCTTGCCTCTTTTATTCATTTATTTGTTTGTTTATTTATTTATTTATTTATTTATTTATTTATTTATTGTTCGAGTACAGTTTTCTGTCTTGTAGTCCCAGCCCTGCCCCCCCACCAGTGCTCCCCACCTCCCTCCCATTTCCACCTCCCACCTTAGTTATTGTCCATGTGTCCTTTATACTTTTTCATGTGAGTCCTTCCCCTTTTCCCCTGTGATTCTCTCCCCTCTCCCCTCTGGACCCTGTCAGCACGTTCTGTATTTCAGTGTCTTTGGTCACATTTTGCTTGCTTGTTTGTTTTGTTGTTTAGATTCCTGTTAAAGGTGAGATCATATGGTATTTGTCTTTCACTGCCTGGCTTATTTAACTCACATAATGCTTTCCAGTTCCATCCATGATGTTGCAAAGGGTAAGAGCTCCTTCTTCCTTTCTGCAGCATAGAATTCCACTGTGTATATGTACCATAGTTTTTTGATCCAGTCATTTACCGATGGGCATCTAGGTGGCTTCCAACTCTTGGCTATCATAAATTGTGCTGCTATGAACATCGGGGTGCATAGGTTCTTTTGGATTGGTGCTTCGGGGTTCTTAGGATACACTCCCAATAGTGGAATTGCTGAGTCAAAAGGCACATTCATTTTTAGCTTTCTTAGAAAATTCCATATTGTTTTCCACAGTGGTTGTACCAGTCTGCAATCCCACCAACAGTGAACTAGAGTCCCCTTTTCCCCACAACCTCTCCAACACTTGTTGTTTGTTTCTTTGTTTATGGTAGCTATTCTGACTGGCGTTAAGTGGTATCTCATTGTGGTTTTAATTTGCATCTCTCTGATAGCTAGTGATATCGAACACACTTCAAAAATTTATATGGAACCATAAAAGACCCTGAATAGCAGCTGCAATTTTGAGAAAGAAGAACAAAGTAGGAGGGATCATAATACCTGATATCAAACTGTATTATAAGGCCACTGTAATCAAAACAGACTGGTACTGGCATAAAAACAGGCACATAGACCAATGGAATAGAACAGAGAGCCCAGAAATAAACCCAAATCTCTACACTCAATTAATATTCGACAAAGGGGGCAGTAACATAAAATGGAGTAAAGATAGCCTCTTCAACAAATAGTGTTGGGAGAACTGGACAGCTACATGCAAAAAAATGAAACTTGAGCACCAACTTACACCATACATCAAATAAATTCAAGGTGGATAAAAGACTTAAATATAAGCCAGGAAACCACTAAAGCCCTAGAGGAGAGCATTGGTAGGAAAATCTCAGATATTCCACGCAGCAATGTTTTTACTGATATGTCCCCTAGAGCAAGGGACATAAAGGAAAGAGTAAACAAATGGCATCTCATCAAACTTAAAAGATTCTGCATGGCTAAGGAAAACAGTATCAAGATAAAAAGAGAAGCAACAGTTTGGGAAAACATATTTGCCAATGATACCTCAGACAAAGGTTTAATTTCCAAAATATACAAACAACTCACACAACTCCACTCAAAGAAGATGAGCAACCCAATTAAAAAATGGGCAAAGGACTTGAACAGTCACTTCACCAAGGAGGACATAAAGAGGATCCAGAGACACATGAAAAGATGCTCGATATCACTAGCTATCTGAGAGATGCAAATTTTTCTATGATCATATCCTAACTATTGGGAATATTATGTTGTGAAGACTGAATACTGGTAAATTCCTCAAAAATTTTATTTTTGTTCATTTTATCAGGCAGTTCATTTACATAGACTCAAACTGCAAACACCTCTTAAGCAGGAGCTCAAATCTTATTTTAGTTCTTTATGCTTAATTGGGCTACTTGCAATCTGCCCCAACATCCAAAGTCATGGATCAGGCTGAGATCTGGGCAGTCAACATAGCATTTGGTCTGTCTCTCTCTCCCTCTCTCTCTCCCTCATTCTCTCGCTCATCACTCACTCTCTGCGCCACCCCCCCGCCCTTTTTCCTGTCCTCACTTTCTGGCTGCTGGGTTTCTCTAATTTCTGTCTTCTAGAAATACTTTTAGGGTTTCAGCTATCCCATGCTGTATCATCTGTGGACAATTTTCAGGCTAAAAGCTATAAAAATGGAGAAATCACTCTGTGAATTTTTATTATTCTGAGTATGCACTCAACTCCAGAAGCCTCCTGCTTTAGCTCATCTCCAAGTCCCTTTAGGTAGTTATTTTATTTTAAATTTTATTGTAATTTTTTTTCAGACCAGTGGGAAGGTTGATCTCTAGGAACCATATTGATAACAAAACTTCAATTTATTATACATTTAGGTCTATTTGTTATACAAATTGATTCTTAATAATACAGAGATTTAAACCAGAAGTTGGTGCTTCCAAAATAAAACATGAAATGTGCAGAACTGGTTTGGTGGTTGGGCACAGGCATTGCCAGGTAGAAATCTGGTAACACTTGGTATATTATTACATAGACAGAAAGACAAGCAGAATAAACATGCCCAGCTTGCTATCCAAATTCTAAAGGAAGAGGTGACTAAAAATAAGAATGTTGGTATATAGTGTCTGTTCAGAAAGTATCAAGCCATGTAATATGATAAATAGAGACATTTATCGAAGAAAATACAAAATATAAAAAAAATACATTGTACATAGGACAACATCTCAGTCCTGTTCAAAGTAGGCACTTGAGACTCATATAGTTCCCCCAGGAGCCATCAGCTGCACCATCATGTTTTCCTGAATCTCATCAAAGTCTGAAATTTCTTCCTTTAAAGGTGATTTTAGTTTTACGAAAGGCTGGAAGTCCCAGAATGCCAAAACTAGGCTGTAGCAGAGCTGTGTTACCTGGGTGATTTGATGTTTTGCCAAAAATTTCTGCATGAGACATGATGCATAAGTGGGCATATTGTCTGATGATGCTGCCAATCACCAGTTGCCCATAGCCCTGGCCTTCTGAATCATCCAAATAGTTTCCATAGAGGAATTTAACACAAAATTTGCTCTACTCAGAAGTCATTTTGAATATAATGGCCACACAGTACACATGCTCACTCAATGTGTCTACCAGTCCCACTGACTACTACAGTGAAGTCATCATTATTCACTCATGTACATTCTAGTCCTCTCTCCTTGGCTTCCAAGTTACATTGATGTTGTGCAAATTATTTGTGTTATGTTAACAATGGCTGGACTTCTTCTGGACAGGCCTTGTATATTGAGGTTCATAGCCACTTTAGGAAAATTCTTACAGAAGAATGATCAACATAGGTAAAACTGTTTCAAACTGAATCAGTTATAAGAAGCAACTTGGAAAATATGATCATATGATTTAGTGTCCAAAACAGGTTATATTTGTATATGAAAAAAACACTATGAATAATTGCTTGGAACACAGGCATAAATTGGCATTATCTATACACACTGATATATTTGGTCACTAAATCTGGAGACAATCTTAGTAGATAAAATTGTGTCATTAATTTCTTTCCTAACATTTCTCATTGATATTCTCTCAGAAATGAAAGGCAGCCCAGTAATAAAGATCAGAGTAAGGGAACGCTTCTGACCCAACCTATTTCATTTTTTTTTCTTTCTTTTTTTAAAATATATTTTATTGATTATACCATTACAGTTGTTCTATTCCCCCCTTCATTCCCCTCCACCCGCACACTNTTTCCAGCCCCTTCTTGCCTGGAAGGTCTCTTTTGAGAAATCAGCTGACAGTCTGATGGCAACTCCTTTGTAGGTGACTGTCCCCTTATCCCTTGCTGCTTCTAGGATTCTCTCCTTCATTTTAGTCTTGGCTAATGTAATTATGATGTGCCTTGGTGTGTTCCTTCTTGGGTCCAACTTGTTTGGGACTCTCTGAGCTTCCTGGATTTCCTGGAAGTCTATTTCCTTTGCCAGACTGGAGAAGTTCTCCTTTATTATTTGTTCAAATACGTTTTCCACTCGTGGCTGTTTCTTTCTCCCTTCTGGTACCCCTATAATCCGGATGTTGGAATGTTTAAAGATGTCCTGGAGGTTCCTAAGCCTCTCCTCATTTTTTTGAATTCTCATTTCTTCATTCCTTTCTGGTCGGATGTTTCGTTCTTCCTTCTGGTCCACTCCCTTGATTTGAGTCCCAGTTTCCTTTCCATCACTATTGGTTTCCTGGACATCTCTCTTCATTTCAATTAGTTTAGCCTTCATATGTTCCTCTAACTTGTGACTGTAATCAACCAGTTCTCTGAGCATCCTGATAAATAGTGTCTTGAATTGTGCTTCTAAGAGGCTGGCAATTTCTCGGTCGCTTAGAGTTATTGGCTCTGGGACTTTGAGTTCTTCTTGTGCCATCTTTTGGGCTGTTCGTGCCTGTTCAGTAGCAGGATTGGAGACCTAAAGTGTTCACTAGAGCAGGGCAACTAAGTCGCTGGGTTGTGAGGCTGTATGTGGGGGCGGGGTCAAAGAGGAATAATTGTGTCCGGTCTGCCGCCTGCGGCTGCGGCCCCCACTGGTGCCACAGCCACCACTGTCACCAGGCCCACGTGTTTCGTTCCACTGCACGCGAGTGTGCCACCGCCGTCAGCCCTCCACCACTGGGTTCTCCCCCTGGGGCCTGCGTGGTCTGTCTCACTGCGCGAATGTGTGACCTCGGGCAGTCTGCCCCACACCCCGACTGGTTCCAGGCTGCCTGCACACCTAGGTCGGGGGATCTGTCCTGCCCGACCCAGCTCCGCTGCTGGCTCCACCTCTCTTACCGTCCCCGTTGAACTGTTCGTAGTTGTCGGACTTCTGTATAATTCAGTTTTCTGGTCTTTGGGTGTGTCCTAGTTCTCCAAACCTTTGTTGTATTCAAATTTGGTTGTGGGAGAAGGCACAGTGTTTCCACCTATGCCTCCATCTTGGCGGAAGTCTCATTTTTTTTCAATATGAAGTTAAGAACAGACAAATAGGCAATTCATAGAGGACAATAATTATATTTTTGAATAGTTCATTTTTGTTGTTTTTTCCCATTACCATTTATCATACTTCCACCCACCGCCCTCCCCCAGGCAATCACCACACTGTTGTCTGTATCTATGAGTTCTTTTTGTTTTTTCTTGGTACCTCCACTTCTTAACCACCCCACAGAGCTATCAGCCTGCTCTCTTTCTATGAGTCTGTCCCTTTTTTGCTTGTTAGTGCAGTTTGTTCACTAGATTCCACATATGAATGAAATCATATGGTATTTTACTTTCTCTGACTGGCTTATTTCATTCAGCATAATGATTCCCAGGTCCATCAATACTGTTGCAAAGACTAAAATTTCCTCTTTTTTATGTCTGAGTAGTATCCTATTATGAAAATGTCACAAAGTTGTCTTATTCACTCATTTACTGATGGACTTAGGCTGTATCCATATTTTGGTAATTGTAAATAATGTTGCAATGAACGTCAGGGTGCTTATGTTCTTTTGAATTAGTGTTTCAGGTTTCTTTGTATAAATTCCCAGAGGTGAAATTGCTGCATAATAAGGCAGTTCTATTTTTAAATTTTTGAGGTAACTCCATACTGTCTTCCACAGTAGCTGCACCAATTCCCCTTAAGATTGCAGAAGGGTTCCCCTTTCTCCGCATCCTCACCAGCACTTGTTGTTTGTTGATGTATTGATGATAACCATTCTGACAGGTGTGAGGTGATATCCCATTGTAGTTTTAATTTGCATTCTCTGATAATTAGTGATGTTGAGCATCTTTCCATATGTCTATTAGCCATCTGTATTTTCTCTTTGGAAAATTGACTGTTCAGGTCTATTGCCCATTTTTTTATTGGATTGTTTGGGTTTTGGTGTCCAGTTTTATATGATCTCTATAAATTTTGGATATTAATTCTTTACCATATATATTGGCAAATATGTTCTCCTAATCAGTGGGTTGCCTTTTCATTCTGTTGATTATTTTCTTTTCTATGCAAAAGCCTTTTAGTTGGATGTCGTCCCATTTGTTTACTTTTTTCTTTTGTTTACTTTGCTCAAGAAAATATATCAGAAAAATATTGCTATAAGAGATGTTTGAGAGTTTACTTCCCATGTTTCCTTCTAATTTTTAGCTTAGTTTTTATGCTAGTACTATGCTGTTTTGATTACTATGACCTTATAGTATAATTTTATATTAGGTAGCATGACTCCTCCAATTTTGTTCTTTCTCAAGATTGCTATTGTTATTTGAGGTCTTTTGTGGCCCCATACAATTTTTTAAAAACATAGGTTCTAGTTCTGTGAAATATATAATAGGTAACTTGATGGAAAATGCATTGAATCTATAGATTGCTTTGGGTAGTATGGACATTATAATGATGTTAACTCTTCCTATCCATGAACATGGTTATGCTTCCACTTACGTGTATCTTTTTTCAGTTTTTTTGTTTAGTGTCATAAATTTCTGAGTACAGGATTTTTACATTCTTGGTTAAATGTATTCCTAGGAACTTTTTTCTTTCTGAAGCAATTGTGAATGAGATTGTTTTCTTAATTTCTCTTTCTGATAGTTCATAATTGGTATATAAAATTGCAACCAATTTCTAAATATTAATTTTGTATCCTGCTACTTTACTAAATTCATTTATCAGTTCTAGTAGTTCCTTGGTGGAATATTGAAGGCTTTCAATACACATCTTCAGTACCCCTGTAATGTGGATGTTGTTATTCTTCATGTTGTCCCAAACATCCCTTAAACTATCCTCATTTTTTTAATTCTTTTTTTTTTTTTTTGCTGTTCTGATTAGGTGGTTTTTTTCTACCACATTCTCCAAATCACTGATTTGATCCTCTGCTTCACCTAACCTACTGTTTATTTCCTCAGATGTATTGTTTATTTCAGATGTAGTGTTTATTTCAGATGTGTTGTTTATCTCAGATATTGAATTTCTAGCTGGTCCTTTATTTTTTAAATATTTTACTTATTTATCTTTAGAGGGGAAGGGAAGGAGACAGGGAGAGAAATATCAATGTATGGTTGCTTCTCTTGCGTCCCCTACTGGGAACTGGCCTGCAACCCAGGCATGTGCCCTGATTGGAAAACGAACCATGGTTGTTTGGTTCACAGGCCTGTGCTCAGTCCACTGAGCTATACCAGCCAGGGCTGTTATGTATTTTTATAATCATTACTTTGAACACTAAATGTGATAAATTGCTTGCCTCCATTTAACTTAGCTTTTCTTCTTGAGAATTCTCCTGTTATTTTACTTGGAGCCTGTTTTTTTGGCTTGCCATTTTGTCCACCTCTTTGTGTTTGTTTCTGTATTTTAGGCAGATATGCAAAAACCACCATTTTAGACCTCTCTGATCATTATTTTTTTAAAGATTTATTTATTTATTTATTTATCTTTAGAGGGGAAGGAGAGGGAAAGAAATATCAATGTATGGTTGCCTTTCATGTGGCCCCTGCTGGGAGTTGGCCTGCAGGGAACTGGCCTGCAACCCAGGCATGTGCCCTGACTGGGAAACGAACCGAGATCTTCTAGTTCGCAGGCTCACGCTCAGTCCACTGAGCTACACCAGCCAGGGGTAATCATTATATTTTAAATGAATCTTCAGGCTTAAGGATCATGTCTAGATGAGATTTATTTTAGCCCTTATTATTTATATACAGAATTGACTAGAAGCAAATAAAACATCAGCTGGGTAAATTTTTAGAAATAATTTTGTCAAAGTCATGAATTGACCAACAAAGAGCTCTGGTTTTTCTACCTCTAATGAAACACTTGAGTCCAAAGACCTATGGAAAGTTATGATTTCATGAATTTTATGATTTAACTTTATTTATTTGTTTGACACAGTTTTATATACAGAGTTTTCATCAAACATAATTATAATTCTGAGCTAAATTCAGTTAGTGAGAGTGGAGATTTTCTTTCATGGCCAAAGATAAGCCTTTAGGAAAATTTAAATTTGTTTGGCAACAGATATTAGCCCTTTTATTCCTTAAGGCCCTATTTCTTTCCTCAAGTGCCTGTACTTTTGAGAATAATGAGGACAGTGCTATAATTGATTTATATTAAAATACACTGCCTGACCTATGAGACAGTATAGAGAAAGCCCTATAATGAATGAAATTTCCAGTAAGAAGTTAAATTATTTAACTTTTTTTTCAATACAGTATAATTAAGGCTTTCAGAAATCCAGAAAATAAGCATGCAATCACTATATCACATTCATTTCTGTTCCTTGGTAGAGTGAGTAAAATGCTTTGGAAAGTCTAGAATAGTAGAGTGCTTACATTGTGATAACTCTTTAACAGGATTTCCTACAATGGGAGCTTCACAAGCAGGGAACAAGGCATGTTAATGGATAGTACTGATTATTTATATACATTTAAAGCAAACCAATATTCCATTCTAAATTATCACCTTTTCTTCAGTTGCCTGAAACAGAGACCATATAAATAAGAACAGGATGAAGAACTACCATTTTGTCAACCGGTTCTCATCAAAGATTACCTGGACATACACAAAAAATCCCCACAGCTTTTTTGTCACTTGGATATAGGTTTTGTATAATTGTCTCACCAAGAAGGCAGAGTATAGGTTGTAGAAAAACCAGGGGCCAAATATTTAAATCTGTCAAATTCTGGTAAGGCCAGCATGGCAGGTCCTACAAGCACAGAAACTGAATATAGCCTCATAGGATGGTCTCAACATACAAATTCCTAACTAAAAGTACATAAGGCCACTAGTCACATCTTAGGCCTGTTGCTTCCCTGACAAAGGTCAATCTTTATCTTATGTGAGCTTAGCTATTGTCTTTTTGCATCTACGGTAACATACTTTCAGAGTGTCAGAGTAATCTCCTTTTCCAGATCCATGAGGGTACAACCTCCCACCAGATCATGAAACCACAGAACTCCCCATCGTTATCTTGTTTCCCACATATTATCTATATATGCTGTAAATGGTAATTGTTAACTACTCTGTATCCACCAATGTAAAAGAAGTATGTGTATTTTAATTTTACTCTTTATCTAATCTCAGAGATTTCCTCACTTTGATTTGTTCAGCCTCCCCAATCTACCATCAATGAATTTCATGAAACCCTCTATGTCTTCTCCTTTGATTCTAATATATAAAATAAACTGTAAAACTGTCATTCTTTGAAACATTTTTCTCAATCCAGTGACATTTTGCTTCCTGGCAATTGTATGTCAGTTTTGCTCAAATAAACTCATAAAATTTTTCTACAGGTTTGGAAATGTCTTATGTTGACAGGGTAAAGAGTCTCCCCTTTTTTTATATTAAAAAATAAACTGCACTATACCACCTGAGCTGCAGAATCATTCAACGTACTTTTTTTAGAAGTTGGCATTAATTTTTCGTTACTTTCTGTCCAAATTCAATCATATTAAGTTGACATTCTATAGGAATAGATGACACTTCCTATTAATACAATTATATGATTATTCCCAGTTTTAAAAAATGTAGGAAACATGTTAAACTCCCCAGGGAACTTAAATAATCTAAACTCCCTGGGGAGTTTAGTGAAATATTAAAGATAATAAACATAAGACACCTAAAAATTACTTAGAGTTTTATACAATTAATTGAAAATAGCAGTGAAAGCAAAACACTGAGAATTAGAAATCTTTCAGTTTTACTTTTAATAAAATTTTCATATAATTCTTTATTTTCATGGGCACTGTAGCTGTTACTTATCTGTTAATATGGATATATTTAGAATCAAGGTAAATTTTAAGTCCTTTAAATATACACATTTATTTTTAAAAACTTAATTTATAAAAAATAATTGAGAAAGTCAATAAATATAGCCAAATTAGAATCAAGTCACAGAATTTTGAATTTGACATCAAATTTTTGTGAGTCCATATTTTTACAACAGTGTCAGAGATCCACAAGAATTTTGTCACAAAAGAATTTACTGCATGTTATTAACACATTGGGCTGCAATTTTATATGTAAATAGCCTATTGATAGATGTCACTGGTTTTATAAGTAATTTTCAGTCAGTTTTAGCCTATGCCCTGAATTTTTCCACCAACCCTGACCTCCAGACATTTGTATTCACTTGCATGCTCTGCCTCTCTATTTGGTGTATAATACAGACATTTCAATCTCAACTTGGCAAAACAAAAAACAAAACAAAACAAAAAACCCATCTCTTGTTAGTACTCTCCCTAATCTTAAAACTGCTCCATTCTCAGTATCCCCCACTACTGCAATGGTCATCTAATCCTCTTGACTCAAACTTTCAAAATGTACCCTCCTCTACACTTGCTCCCATTTTAAGTCAAGTCATCACCATTTCTCAAATTAACTAGTGCAATTGTCTCAATAAGTGTTCTTTTATTTAAGATTTTATTTACTTATTTTTAGAGAAAGGAAAGGGAAGGAGAAAGAGAGTTGGAAAAACATCAATGTGTGGTTGCCTCTCGCAGGCCCCCAACCTAGCCCACAACCCAGGCATGTGCTCTGACTGAGAAATGAATTGGCGACCCTTTGGTTCACAGGTCAGCACTCAGTCCACTGAGCCACATCAGCCAGGGCGCACTAACCATTCTCTCTGTTTTTAACCTTACATCCCTACAGTCAACTTTCCTTAAAGCGGCCCAAGTAAATATTTTGAAATCCTGACATAGAAAAAAAACCTGATACCCTCTTCATGATCAACAAGATACCACACCATGTGGCCCTTGCCTAAAGTGTTAATTTGGGCCTGTTTTCTGGATAATGTTTTTATGGACACTTTACAGACACAGATGGACCTCCAACCAAAATGTTGTTCATACACTAAGAAAGACGACACCACATATACACCAAGAGCATATGAAAAGATTTATTACTTTTCTAATAAAGCCTTCTCAGGAGAGCAGAGCAGACCTCTCAGTTTGTTCAAAAATACATCGAGAGAGAAAGGAAACTGGTTGGTTCTTACAGTGGCTAGGGATTGGGGCTGAGCTGAAGGTTCACATGTGTAGTCAGGAAGTTGTGTGGTTTAAACCTCCTACTCAGAATATTGCATATACTGTTCTTTCTACCTTGAACACTTCCAAATATGAAGATACATATTGTAGGTTTTTCCAGACACATGTAATGATGGAGAGAGGCAGTGACTAGAAGGTGTTTATCAGGTCATCTTATAATGGACCATGGAATCTAAGTGAATAGCGCAAAAGGAAGGTGGAGGATTTTAGCAGATTGTAACAAAGCAGTGGAGTCATTTGTTGGGAACAAGAAAAATAGACTCAGCCCCAAGGACCCTGCGTCCCTAGCAAACATCCTATAAGTTGATTGCAATCTGTTTAGTTTCAAAATTTTCCTTTCAGTTGAGACAGACCCCACCCTGTTCCCGCATGTGGACTCTGTAAGCCAATGGCTAAGAGCCACATCTGCTTCTGTGCAACGTTTGCTTGCTTGCCTCTATATCAGGACTTAGCTGTAAGCGCTAGGTGTGACTCTCATTTGCAGCCCCTGCGGGCACCATGTCTCCAGACACTTTGAGAGTTCACCCCTGTGCAGGTTAAACTTGGCCAATAAAGTAACATCTTTGAAACCCTGAAAGTCTCCAACATTTGTTCTCGCGGACAGTGGATGCAAGATCATTGATTAGAGGTCTCAATGAAAGTGAAGTAGAGAGGATTTGAGCAAAGGAGAATATTAATATGAAGATGAAATAGGAAGAAGAATAGAAATATGATCCCTAGGAAGAGGCTATTAAAAGGAGAGTCTGAAATACAATGAGAAATTTGATGGTGAGGAGACCAAGGTTCGAAGAAACTTGAGCCATTGGTTAGAGATTTCATCTTCGTAGATGATGAAGCCACTAACAACAAAGGCAAAAGTTGGAGTAGAGAGAAATAATTTGAACAAGACATTACAGTTCTCAGTTAATAAAAAATATTTAATCAGATGTTAGTCATGAAATACAGGAAGAGGCTATAGACAGATGGCTTGTGCTCCAATTGAAATGCTATTGCCACCAGAAATCTCAGAGTTATGTTTCAGAAACTATTGATAGACTCAACTAGGATGGAATTTTTTTAACAACAAAGATTAGTGGATATGTTTTTGGAAAAATATACACATTTTAAGACAAGCTTTTAGAACTTATATTAAGTTACAGAGGTACTAACTATTATTGCCAGGGCTCAGCTTCTCTGAGAAGAGGAGAAAAGGATTATCAATTTATACAGTAAAGGATGGAGGCCCAAAGATTAAGAGACCTAACAAAAGGTCATACAGGTAGCAAAGGCTCTAAGGAACACTGCCTGGCTTTGAGTTTCTCTGGTAACTCTGGCTGTGCCCCCCCTGTGCACAACTATCAGCACAGCTTTTTGAATCATATAAACAAAAACAAAAATCACAGTTCTGCCTGACATTTATTTTATTTGTTATGAAAATATCATTCTTATAATAGTTTATACTCTAAGAATGGAATAATATTATGTTCACCCTTAACCAAGCTTGAGAAATAAAACCTGTCAATCCCTTTGAAGCCTACCTAGATTCCACATGCTCTCCCAACAAGGTAACCACTTCCTGATCATCTTGTAATTAATCTATTCAATATTTATATGATATTATCATATATTAAAATATCCCTGCATAATATATTATATACATTTTCTTATTTTAAAATGTTAGACAAATGAAATCATTCTATGTATCTCATCTAATAGAAAACTTTTTTACTCAATGCTGTTTTTGAAATTTATCCTTATTGGTATATGCTGATCTGATTCACTCATCTTCACTGTTGAAATAAATAAATAAGTAAATAAATAAATAAATAAAAACATAGCATAACATAATATAATATAATATAATATAATGTAATATAATAAATATAATGTATTCCACACCCACATTTTCTCTTATGAGTATTTAAATTTTCACATGTAAGTAAATCCTCAAATATTTAACATTATCGCTAAATTTAATAAAATAAGGGACCATATACTTATACAGATTTACTCATATACCTTACCTCTCTTCTAATCTGCATAGATTATTAACAAGCCCATGTCAAAAATAGGTTTAAGTTCCTACTAAAATACTGCAATTATGAGCTATTGAGGTACAGTGGGAGAAATAAAAAGTTTACCATCATTCAAACATGATTTCCTTTAGTCAGCTCCTCAAAAGATAACCTTTAAATCTCTCAGGGAAGAAACTGTCCTAAAAGACCCGCGATATGATTGGAAACTTTACACAGGGGCTTAATGTTTTAACTCTCAGCTCAGGAGATCAGAATTTCAAATCCCACGTATCCCCTAAGACATACAAATATTACTTTTCTATTCATCAGGGAAGCAAAAGAGGAAAAAAGTGAACTCTAAAATGACTCCACTTAATGGGCTGCCACCTAAAAATAGTGAATGAAAAAGTAACCCCCCTTCAATTCAGTAGTGAATGAATGAAGAACAAGAGCTGGTAAAATATTACAGGCAATTTTTACAAAACTTACAGTAAGTTAGTGAACTTCAACATGACAGAGGCTGAAAGTGAAATTAAATGAGGCTGTACATCAGTGAAGATTTTGTTCTCAGCAGCTATGAACTTTAAAATGATTAACAAAACATGAAGTATAGGTTCCAGGGATTCTTTGCAATACTCTAGGGGAGTTAGAGTTATCAACAAGCAGAAGATAGGAACAGTTAAAATGGGTGGGAGTAGGGAGAAAGTTCACTGTCAATGTGTATTAGAAAATTGGTTCAATTGCAAAAACTATGGGCTTGACTTGAATGAGTACTTTGTCTCATTCCCAGATTTACATCCACCCATTTCACTCCTCCTGCTCAGTCTAGAGAATCAAATCTAAATGAAGGTCAGGACTCAGTCTCCTGCACTTCTGCAATATTTCCCCCACCTAGCCTGGCCAACGGTGCCTACATCATGTCCTACCTTACACACATAAACAACATTAACCCCCAGCTAGACCCCAATTGTCCCATCCATACTGGCAACTTTCTGGATGAAAATTCCCTGATTGTTATTTAAGTCATGTCTGTCCATTGGTCCTTTTCTCAGGACATTCTTTTCTCCTGAATTGACTTCCTAATACTCGACATGAGCTGTTTTCAGATAGTAACCTTTGCCTGCCAACCAGACTTCCTCGAAGCATATCTAAGCAGCTCTATTCCCCTTTTACTCATCTGACTTCTGTAAAGGAGTTCTAGATCATATTTTAGCTCTTCTCTTTTTCCTCCATCCTGATGCAGTTACCCAGCAATCAGGATGTGAAACAACATGCCAGTTCTGGCCAGACCTGGATCAAACTGCCTATTTGCCTATTATTGTGAGCCTTAAAGTTAGTTTTCAGCTACTCTGTATCAGACAATGGCTTCCTGTATTTCATTTAGGGTCACCAGATCTATAACCCATATACAGAAAGACTGGCCAATAAATGATATAGTCAGGCCAAACAAGCTGGATGACCAGTAATAAGAAAAAATAATCTGGCCTTCCAAAGCAAAGGAAGTCATCCTACGGCATTCTACCACAAACCACTCTGTGCTCCTGTGGAACCCTGCCTAGCCTGTGCTTCTAATCTTCTGAGTTCTAAAGGGTCCCACTTTTACCCTCTGAAGTCCCAACTACCATCAAGAACCACCACACCCTGAAATGGGAACAAATCCAACTCATCTCCTAGGTCCCTTAATTTCTTCTGTATGCAGTGCTAATCCACCCCAGGAGAAGTCACCCTGACCAGAGGTGGATGCAGCTATTCTCTCACACCTGGAATAGGGGAAAAAAGGCAATTCAGACTTTTCTCAATACTGCCTGCTTTTAAAGATGCCAAGAGGATGACAGATGGAATTTACCCAGTCAGTAAAGATCCTCTACCTGCACCTACATTTCCACTATTGAAGGCCACCATCTTTCACTGTTTGGGCCCCTTGGATCAGTCTTTTCCACAATTCAGCATTTCTAAACACATGATCTCTGGACCACCTCCATCAGAATCAGCTAAAGGACTGTTAGAATGCATATGCAAAAGCCCACATACTCAAACTAGACCTGGACTTTACATACATGTGTTGTTAACAACATCTCCTGTGGATTCTGAAACACACTAAACATTTAGAGCCACTTCCCAAGCCCCTCAGAAGGAACCAGGCTAGGTTATAATTATTCATGTTTTGGATCCTTAAGAGCCTAGTAGGAAACAGTATGTCTTCCAAAGAACTTTGAGACATATGCTAAAATATTACTGCTGGGGTCTTACCTGGATTGCAAATGGGATCAGGTTCTGGGATAGATCAGGTAGGTTCAGATCTTAGCATGGATGTCTGTGTAGTGAGGGAAAAGCCTCCCACAGGCTGAGCGGGGATTCCTGGAAAGTCAAGTACTCCCCTGAGTAAACAGAATGCTATCTTTATGGAAACACCCTATGCCCTCGGAGGGGCATCTACACACCTTTAACAATTAGCCTTGATTCCCAAATTATACCAGTTGACATATCCAGCCAGTCAAATATCTGGTGCTGGGTGTTCAGAGGTTTCCTTAAAGCTTGATTCATGTTTTGACTCAGAAATAATAAAGGTTTTCATGAGTAATCATATTGAGCTATTTTGAGACAATGTCAGGGAAACAGAGACCTCCTAGCTCTACTACTACAAGAAGTATCTTGTATTGACTCTTCTCTTCTAAACCAACGACTTCGTCTATGCAGACTCCAGGCAGAGGCTAATCGTGATACCTCTTGCACTAGAGACTGAGAGGTCCCAGACCTAACAGGAAACGTTGGTGTTTATCCTGGAGAGACCAGCTTTTAATGTAACTCTGAGAGAGAACATTTGCTGTATGGAGTGATCAACCAAGAGTTTGTTGCCAGGGTACCATCTAAAAGCCCAGAGCTATCTTTTTTCTTACTGGTGTGAGTGGTCAGACTACAGGAATGATTAAGAGAATAGGATAGGAATTTTGTCATTTTTAATGTACACCCATAGTTTGGCAAACTTTCAGGAAAGTTATTTATTTATTTATTTGTTTGTTTGTTTGTTTATTTTTAGAAACAAAACTGATTATTGTATTCCAGGGTATTGGTGAGAAATGTCTGAGGGTTGTATGATCAATCTATTAAAGGTATTTTCTAGGCCTCAAAAGCACAAAATTGGAGTTTTATTCACAGAGGTAGAATAAATGGCATTTCATGCTTCAGAGACAAAACCTAGTAAGTATTTGGTTATAGTGTGCAGAAGCCCTAAAAAAAAATTCAAGGATTTTAAAAACTGAAAGTTTGTTCTCCACCTGTATGGCACTAATGTAAGAAAATTCCTTCAGCCAAATGTATGGTGAGGTTTCCTGTACAGAAAATATACAGGATGGGATACAAATAATGTTTACATGTATGAGTGTCTTAGAATAAAGATTTTGAGTCCCAAAAGGACACACAAACTAAATGTATATAAGGGAAAAACAAGAAAGACATATCAATAATAGTAATTCCAAGTAACATGAGCAACAAAGAAGAGAAGAGTGTATTAGTAATCTAATTTCTGTGTGTGTTTGAAAAATCAATACTTACTAAGTTCCTAGTTTATGCCAGGCACATGACTTAGAGTAAAGAATGTAGAAATATATATATATGTATACACATATATGTATTTCTACATTATATATAATATATATATATTGTATATATAGTATATATATATAGAATGATATATATTCTGATATTATGTATATAATATATATATAACCCACATACAGAAAGAATGGCCAATAAATATATAATATCAGAATATATATATCATACAATATGTATGTATAATCCCTGCTCTCAATGTACCAATCTAACCTATCTAAAAGAAATATTTTTTAAAGATTTTATTTATTTATTTTTTGAGAAAGGAGAAAGGAGGGAGAAAGAAAGAAAAACATAAATGTGTGGTTGCCTCTCATGCGCCCAAACTGGGGATCTGGCCTGAAACCCAGGTATGTGCCTTGACTGTGAATTGAACCAGAGAACCTTTGGTTCACAGACCCTTGCTCAATCTACTCAGCAACACCAGCCATGGCTAAAGTAATAAATTTAATATTTGTTTTCTAAGGCCTTTAAATTTTCTTTTAAAAATTTTTAAAAATAGCTGTCCAGTTCTCCCAACACCATTTGTTGAAGAGGCTATCTTTACCCCATTTTATGATACTGCCCCCTTTGTCGAATATTAATTGACTGTAGAGATTTGGGTTTATTTCTGGGTTTTCTATTCTGTTCCATTGGTCTATGTGCCTGTTTTTATGCCAGTATTGCAGACTGGTACAACCATTATGGAAAACAGTATAGAATTTTCTCAGAAAACTAAAATTGGACTTGCCTTTTGACCCAGCAATTCCACTGCTGGGATTGTATCCTAAGAACCCTAAAACACCAATCCCAAAGAACCTATGCACCCCAATGTTCATAGCAGCACAATTTACAATAGCCAAGAGTTGGAAGCAACCTAGGTGCCCGTCAGTAAATGAATGGATCAAAAAACTATGGTACATATACACAATGGAATTTTATGCTGCAGAAAGAAAGAAGGAGCTCCTACCTTTTGCANTCCTTCCTATTTTCCCATGAAATTCCCTTCCCTCTCCCCTCTGCTCACTGTCGGCCTGTTCCTTATTTCAGTATCTTTAATTATATTTCGCTTGCTTGTTTGTTCTATTGTTTAGGTTCCTGTTAAAGGTGAGATCATATGGTATTTGTCCTTCAACACCTGGCTTATTTCATTCAGAATAATAGTTTCCAGTTCCATCCATGCTGTTGCAAAGGGTAGGAGCTCCTTCTTTCTTTCTGCTGCATAGAATTCCATTGTGTATATGTACCATAGATTTTGGATCCATTCATTTACTGAGGGGCACCTAGGTTGCTTCCAATTCTTGGCTGTTGTAAATTGTGCTGCCATGAACATTGGGGTGCATAAGTTCTTTTGGACTGGTGTTTCAGGGTTCTTAGGATATAATCCTAGCAGTGGAATTGCTGGGTCAAAGGCAGATCCATTTTTAGGTATCTTAGAAAATTCCATACTGTTTTTCATACTGGTTGTACCAGTCTGCAATCCCACCAACAGTGAACTAGGTTCCCCTTTTCCTCACAACATCTCCAACATTTGTTGTTTGTTGATTTGTTTATGATGGCCATTCTGACCAGTGTAAAGTGGTATCTCATTGTGGTTTTAATTCTCATCTCAATGACAGCTAGCAATACTGAGCATCTTTTCATGCGTCTCTGGATCCTCTGTATGTCCTCCTTGGAGAAGTGTCTGTTCAAGACTTTTGCCCATTTTTTAATTGAGTTGCTAGTCTTCTTAGAGTGAAGTCATGTAAGTTCTTTTTATATTTTGGAGATTAAACCTTTGTCTGAGTTAAGATTGACAAATATGTTTTCCCACATAGTTGCTTCTCTTTTTATGTTAATACTGTTTTCTTTAGCCATGCAGAAGCTTTTAATTTTGATGAGATCCAACTTGTTTATTCTTTCCTTTATGTCCCTTGCTCTAGGGGACATATCAGTAAAAATACTGCTGCATGGAATATCTGAAATTTTCCTGCCAATGTTCTCCTCTGCACTTTAATGGTGTCATTGCTTATATTTAGTCTTTTATCCACCTTGAATTTATTTCGGTGTATGTTGTAAGTTGGTGCTCAAGTTTCATTTTTTTTTCACGTAGCTGTCCAGTTCTCCCAACACCATTTGTTGAAGAGGCTATTTTTACTCCATATTATGTTGCTGCCCACCTTGTTGAATATTAATTTCCCTTAGAGACCTGGATTTATTTCTGGGCTCTCTGTTCTGTTCCATTGGTCTATATGCCTGTTTTATGACAGTACCAAGCTCTTTTGATTACAGTGGCCTTGTAATACAGTTTGGTATCAGGTATTGTGATCCCTCCTACTTTGTTCTTCTTTCTCAAAATTGAAGCTGCTATTTGGGGTTGTTTATGGTTCCATATAAAATTTTGAAGTGCTTGTTCTATGTCTGTGAAATATTCCATTGGTACTTTAATAAGTATTGAATTGAATCTGTACATTCCTTTGAGTAGTATGGACATTTTAATTATGTTAATTCTTCCAATCCATGAACATGGTGTATGTTTCCATTTGTTTGTGTCTTCCTTGATTTCTTTCTTCAGTGTTGTGTAGTTTTCTGCATACAGGTCTTTTATCTCCTTGGTTAGGTTTATTCCCAGATATTTTATTTTTCTTTTTGCTACATTGAATGAAATTTTTTTTATTTCTGCTTCTGCTGTTTCATTGTTAGTATACAAAAATGCCTTTGATTTCTGGATATTGACTTTGTATCCCACTGTTTTGCCAAATTCATTTATTATGTTGAGCAGTTTTTGGGTAGAGCCCATTGGATTTTCCATGTACACTATTATGTCATCTGCAAACAATGGCAGTTTTGTTTCTTCCTTTCTGATTTGGGTGCCTTTTATTTCCAGTTCTTGTCTGATTGCTGTAGCCAGAACTTCCAATACTCTTTTGAAAGCAAGTTGTGAAAGTGAACAACCTCATCTTGTTCCTGATCTTAGTGGAAAAGATTTTAGTTTTTGTTCATTGAGTATGATGTTGGCTGTAAGTCTCTCATATGTGACCTTTATTCGTTTGAGGAATGCTCTATCGATTCCCACTTTGCTGAGTGTTTTTATCATAAATAAGTGTTGTACCTTATCAAAAGCTTTTTCTGCATCTACTGATATGATCATGTGATTTTTGTCTTTGTTTTTGTTTATGTGATGTATTACATTCACTGAATTACAAATATTGAACCATACTTGCATCCCTGGAATGAATCCCACTTGGTCATGGTGTCTGATCTTTTTAATGTATTGTTGGATGCAAATTGCCAATATTTTTTTGAGGATTTTTGTGTCTATGTTCATCAGCAATATTGGCCTGAAGTTTTCTTTCTTTGTTGTATCTTTATCTGGTATTTTCATTAGGATGATGCTTGCTTCAGAAAAAGTGTTTGGAAGTCTTCCATCATTTTGGATTTTTTGGAATAGTCTGTGAGGAATAGGGGTTAGCTCTTCCTTAAATGCTTTGTAGAGTTCTCCTGTGAAACCATCTAGTCCAGGGATTTTGTGTGTCAGGAGTTTTTTGATTACTGCTTCAATTTCATTTGCTGCTATTAGTCTGTTCAGGCTTTCTGCTTCCTCTTCATTCTGTTTTGGAAGATTATATTTTTCTAGAAATTTGACCATTTCACCTAGATTTTCAAATTTCTTGGCATACAATTCTCCACAGGAATTTCTTACAATTCCTTCTATTTCTGTGGTGTCAGTTGTAATCTCTCCTCTTTCATTTCTGACTGTGTTTATCTGGGTGCTCAGTCTTCTTTTGCTGATGAGCCTGCTTAAAGGCTTGTCCACTTTGTTTATCTTTTCAAATAACCAGGTCCTGAATTCATTGATCCTTAGAATTTTACTTTTATTCTCTATGTCATTTCATTCTGCACTGATCTTTGTCATTTCTTTTCTTCTACTTGCTCTGGGCTCTTGGTTGTTTTTCCTCTAGTTCTTGTAGGTGTACGGTTAAGTTGTTTATTTGAAATGTTTCTATCTTTTTTTATGTGGGCCTGTATCACTATGAACTTCCCTCTTAGGACTGCCTTGGCTGTGTCCCACAAGTTTTGGGTTGTTGTGAGTTCATTTTCATTTGTTTCTAGGAACTTTTTTACTTCTTCCCTAATTTCATTCTTGACCCATTCATTGTTTAATAGCATGGTATTCACTCTTCATGATTATGAGTATTTGGGGTTTTTTCTCTTGAGGTTCGTTTCTAGTTTCAGTCCCTAGAGGTCTGAGAAAATGCTTGGTATGATTTCAATTTTCTTGAATTTGTTGAGACTTGTTTTGTTTCCTGTCATGTGGCCTATCTTTGAAAATGTTCCATGTACATTTGAAAGTACTGTGTATTTATCTTCTTTGGGATAAAGGGCTTTATATACATATTAGTTAAGTCCATTTCATCTAGGGCATTGCTCAATGTCACCATATCTTTGTTGATATTTTGTTTGGAAGATCTGTCCATTTTTGACAGTGGGGTGTTAAAATGCCCTACTATAATTGTGTTGCTGTCAATATCTTTCTTGAAGTTCTCTAAGATTTTCTTCATATATTTGGGTGCTCCTGTGTTGCGTGCATATCTATTTACAATGTTTATGTCTTCTTGGTAGATTATTCCCTTGAGTATTATGAAGTGACTTTCTAGGTCTCTCTTTATGGCCCATTTTTTTGAAGTCTGTTTTGTCTGATATGAGTATTGCTACACCAGCTTCTTTTTCCTGGCTGTTTGCTTGGAAAATTTGTTTCCAGACCTTCACTTTTAGTCCACATAGGACTTTTGTCCTGAGATGGGTCTCTTTTAGACAGCATATGTGTGGGCCATGCTTTCTTATCCATTCAGTTATTCTATGTTTATTGATTGGAGCATTTAATTCATTTACATTTAAGGTTATTATTGATAGGTACTTATTCATTGCCATTTTTATACCTGTGTTTCTCTCTGTCTCTCTTTTTTCCTCACTTTCCTTAAAGCATTCCTGTTAGTATTTCTTGCAGAGCTGGTTTTGTGGAGGCATATTCTTTTAGACTTGTTTTTTCTTAGAAGCTCTTTATTTAGCCTTCTATCTTGATTGAGATCCTTGCTGGTTAAAGTAGCCTTGGTTGCCTGCCTCTGGTTCTCATAGGTGGAATATTTCTTGACATTCTCTTCTCGCTTGGAGCATTTCCATTGAGACGTCAGCAGCTAACATTATTGCAGCTCCCTTTATGTTACTTCCTTTTTCTCCCTTACTGCCTTTAAGATTCTCTCTTTATCTTGGAATTTTGCCATTTTAATGATGATGTATCTTGAAGTGGGCCTCTTTGGGTTCCTCTTGATTGGAACTCCTTGTCATTCCTGGATTTGTGTGACTTTTTCCCTCATCAAATTAGGGAAGTTTTCCATCATTACTCCTTAAAATATATTTTCTATCCCTTGTTCTTCTTCTTCTCCTTCTAGTGTCCCTATTATTTGGATATTATTATGTTCATATTATCCTGCATTTCTCTTAATCCCTCTTCATTCTTTCTGAGCCTCTTTTCTTTTTCTTGCTCTTTCGGGGAGTTTTTTCCTACTTTGTCCTCCAACTCGCTTATCCAATATTCTGCTTTCATCAATCTGCTTTTGATTCCTTCCACTGTGTTCTTCAGTTCAGAAGTTGTATTTTTCAATTCCCCTTGGCCCTAGGTGATAGTTTCTATTTCCTTTTTCATGTTGCAGTGAATTCATTGTAATTCCCCTGCAGTGTCTGGTAGCTCATTGTGAGCTCTTTGAATTTCCTGGTAACCAGTGCTTTGAATTCAATATCTGATAGTTGACTTGCCTCTCTTTCATCTAACATTCTTTCTGAGGGTTCCTCCTTTCCTTTCACTGGAGAGTTGTTTCTTTGTCTTCCCATTGTTTGTGCGACTCTTCAGCTTCTTAAATTGATTCGTTCTGGCTTCCTGGGTTTATGGTGTGAACTTCTGTGGTATAATACTTGTGAGATTCAGTGGTGTAGTCTCCTTAATCTACCCATCTCACTGGTCTTGGGTTGTCCTTTACATTGGCTCTGAGTTTGTCTTTGTGTTTTGGTTTTTGGGGATCTTTCTTCCCACCAGCTGGTGAATTGATGGTGCCTCTGTCCACCACTCATTTTAATTTGTTGTGCTGGTGAGGACAGGCTGTGTTGAAGCTAGTTCTTCTGTGTGTACAAGGCTTTGAGGATTCTCCTTTGCTCTTGTTCAGTTGTTTGCACTGGGTAGTTTCTTTGCTGTTTAGTTGTATTTACAGATAGGTCTTGGATTGAGGTTTGTGTGGTTTCCACTCTCCTTCACTTTCTTCTGTTGTTATCTGTTAGTGGTTCCTTTGTTGTTGGGCTTCCTCTTCCAGAGGGTATCTCAGTGTTTACCACTTTCACCTACTCTTTGTGTGTGTGTGTGATCAGTTGGAGGGGAAGGCAGGATGGTTTATGACAGCAGGAGAGTATTCTCTGATGTTTATGGTAGCAGCCAGTAGAGAAGAGATAGGAGATCCTTTGGCTATGTATAGTGTTAACCATGATCTTCCACCCAACTAACCACTTTTTAGAAAGAATGGAAAGAAGATAAGTGTCTTGTTGGGGAGGGATGTTTTCTGAGTTGGATCTAGAAAGCAGTGAGGTTGTGGGAGGTCAGATTCTGAGGTCAAGTGAGAATAAATAATAGGAAATAGGTGTAGTGAGAGAGAATAGAGTTAACCACTATGGTAATATAGTTCAGGAAACAATGAAGTGGGCTAAGATATGGGAGGGGTGTTTTGTAGTGTTTACAATACTATGAAACATCTATTATTTACAATAATATTAGAGCAACAATCACATGACAGAGTCTATGAGATACCAAGAATAGGGAGCATTGGACCCTCAATAGTGTGCTAATGTAGCACAGGCGAAGTGAGGGGCAGTAAATTAGGAATACACTATAAATAAGAGGACAGAGGAAACCGGTCAAATGATACAATATAACCAGCCAAGACAAAGAAGACTATACAGAAAGAGGAGGAATACAAAGATACTATTAAACTAAAAGATGTAAAATAATGAAAATAATAATAATAATACAAATATACAGTAATTTGTAGTTTCTCTGATATAGCAAAGTGAAATTTGTCTCTCTGTCTCTACTGTTGGGATGCCCCCTCTTTTGGTCCAATTCTGTTTTTTTCACAGTTCCAAGTTTTTTGTCTCACTTCTGGGAGGGTGGGGAGGAAAGCCAGTAGGAGGGAGGAAAAAAAGCAATGTTTGTAAAGAAAGGAAGAAGGAATAAAACAAGAAAGAAGAAAAGAGAGGGAAAAGGTATTGAAAGATAAAACAATAATAAAATTTAAAAGATGAAACATTACATATTAAAAAAAACAAACAACAGGAAAGATGGTGGCAGAGTAGGACTAAGCAGATTCCATTTTCTGTACACATGGGAGAAAATCTTGGCCAATCTATGGAGGAACAGTGAAAACAGCCAACAGATTCCCCAGAATATATGAAAATAAGAGACCAGAGATTTTGATGGACACTGAAGGACCAGAAGGTAAGGAGACAATTGCAGGTCAGTGGAGTCTTGGAGACCAGAGCAAAGACAAGAGCAGAGGCACCCAGCACCCAGCACCCAGCTCTCAGCAGCCATGGCTGGCGATCAGCGCCGGTGCATCTACTATGGATTCTTCAGGAGCCCCTGGCACCTGGTGGGTCTATGGCAGACTCTTTGGGAGCCTTGGGCCTGCTGCAGGATCCTTGGGAGAGAGCCGCGTCATCAGCTCCCTCCCTCCCCATCTAAGCAAGGTGGGGCAGCACAGGAGGGAGACGTTTCTGCCTGAATTTACAGAGAGGGTATTAAGGACAAAGGGCTGTGTTCAACTGTGGACTCTGTAGTCACCAGCCAGGGAGAATTAAGAGGCGCATTGTCAAGCTCTGACTCCAATGGTCACCAGTCTGGCTGGGAATTAGGCTGTGCTGAGAGGCAGGCTTTCTTGAGAAATTTTTTGGAAAGTAAACTGAAGGATTCTCCTGTGACAGCCACTTGGCCTGCTCCCCACCCAGCCTGGAAGCGATCCTCCTGGAAAAGAACTGGAAAAGACCGTGCCAGATCCCTCAGGACTCAGACAGCCTGGCTGGAGCACTCACCCGCACCTCAGCCCACAAGGAGGACCCCTGGAGAAAGTGCTCTGAAAAGAACCTAGATCACCTTCTTGGGCACTGGAGAGAGGTGCCGAGCTAACTCTTGGGAGAGTGGTTGCAGAATGACCACTCAAATTGCCCCTCAGCCTGCTGCAGCCAGAAAAACCAGTTTGGCCAGTTTGAAACCAACAAGAGATTTTTTTTAAGTAATTTTAATCTGACTGCCTGTAGCCTCACTGCTTTCTAGATCCAACTCACAAGACTTCCCTCCCCAACAAGAGACTTATCTTTAGTCCATCCTTTCTGAAAAGTGGCAAGTTGGGTTGAAGATTACAGTTAACACTATATATAGCCTAAAGATCTTCTATCTCTTCTCTACTGGCTGTGACTATAAATAACATAAATACTCTCCCGCTGTCATAAACCATTTTGCCTCCTCCTCCAACTGATCACAAAGAAAAAAAAGAGTAGGTGGAATCAGAGAACACCAGGATGCCTGAAGGAGAATGCACCACTGAATTTCACAGGTATTCAACCACGGAAGTTTACACCATAAACTGAACAGGAAGTCAGAACAGATCAATTTAAGCAGGTGAGGCCAACAAGAAGTGTCTCACAAACAACAGGAAAACAAAGAAACAACCCACCAATGAAAGGGAAGAAGGAAGTCTCAGAAAGAATGCTAGATGAAATAGAGGCAAGTCAACTATCAGATATTGAATTCAAAGCACTGGTTATCAAAAAGTTCAAAGAGCTCACAATGGGCTACCAGAAATTACGGGGAGCTACAATTAACTCACCAAAAACTATATCAACATGAAAAATAAAATAGAAACTATCAGCAAAAGCCAAGAGGAAATGAAGAATACAATTTCTGATCTGAAGAATACAGTGGAAGGAATCAAAAGCAGGATCAATGAAGCAGAAGATCAAATCAGTGACTTGGAGGACAAAGTAGGAAAAAACTCCCCGAAAGAGCAAGAAAAAGAAAAGAGGCTCAGAAAGAATGAAGAGGGATTAAGCGAAATGCAGGACAATATGAAACATATTATCTGTATAATAGGAATACCATAAGGAGAAAGAGAAGAACAAGGGATAAAAAACCTGTGTGAAAAAGTGATGATGAAAATCTTCCCTAAATTGATTACAGAAAACGTCACACAAATCCAGGAAACACAGAGAGTCCCAATCAAGAGGAACCCAAAGAGGCCCACTTCAAGACACTTCATCATTAAAATGTCAAAATTCCAAGACAAAGACAGAATCTTAAAGGCAGCAAGGGAGAAAAAGGAAGTAATATACAAGGGAGCCCCAATTAGGTTAGCTGCTGACTTCTCAATGGAAATGCTCCAAGCAAGAAGAGAATGTCAAGAAATATTCCAGGTAGTGAAAACCAGAGGCCAGCAACCAAGGATACTCTACCCAGTAAGGCTCTCAATCAAGACAGAAGGTCAAATAAAGAGCTTCCAAGACAAAAGAAGTCTAAAAGAATATGCTTCCAGCAAACCAGCTCTGCAAGAGATGCTAAAAAGACTGCCTTAAGGAAAGGAAAGAAAAGAGGGAGACAGAGGGAAACACAGGTACAAAACTGGAAATGAATAAGTACCTATCAACAATAACCTTAAATGTAAATGAATTAAATGCTCCAATCAATTAACATAGAAATGCTGAATGGATAAGAAAGCGTGACCCACACATATGCTGCCTACAAGAGACCCACCTCAGGACCAAAGACCTACACTGACTAAAAGTGAAAGGCTGGAAACAAATTTTCCAAGCAAACGGACAAGAAAAAGAAGCCGGAGTAGCAATACTTATATCAGACAAAATAGACTTCAAAACAAGGGCCATAAAGAGAGACCTAGAAGGTCACTTCATAATACTCAGTGGAAGAATCCACCAAGAAGATATTAACATCATAAATATATATGCACCCAACATAGGAGCACCCAAATATATAAGAAAAATCCTAGAGGACTTCAAGAAAGATATTGACAGCAACACAATTTTAGTAGGGGTTTTTAACACCCCACTGTCAAAAATGGACAGATCTCCCAAACAAAATATTAACAAAGATACAGCTTCACTAAACAACACCCTAGATGAAATGGACTTGACTGATATATAAAGAGCCCTTCATCCCAAAGAAGCTAAATACACATTCTTTTCAAAAGTACATGGAACATTTTCAAAGATAGACCACATGATAGGACACAAAACGAGCCTCAACAAATTCAAGAAATTTGAAATCATACCAAGCATTTTCTCAGACCACAAGGGACTGAAACTAGAAACCAACTCCAAAAGAAAAAACCCCAAACACCCAAAATCATGGAGACTTAATGGTATGCTATTAAACAATGAATGGGTCAAGATTGAAATTAAGGAAGAAATCAAAAAGTTCCTGGAAACAATCAAAAATGAACTCACAACAACCTAAAACATATGAGACACAGTGAAGGCAGTCCTGAGAGGTAACGTCATAGCAATACAGACCTATCTAAAAAAGATAGAAACATTTCAAACAAACAGCCTACCCTACTTCTACAAGAACTCGAGAAAAAACAACAAAGACAGCCCAGAGCAAGTAGAAGGAAGAAAATAACCAAGACCAGAGCAAAATAATATGATATAGAGACTAAAAGCACAATTCTAAGGATCAATGAATCCAGGAGCTGATTCTTTGGAAATATAACCAAAATCAACAAGCCACTAAGTAGGATCATCAAGAAAAAGAGAAAGAGGCCCCAAATAACCACAATCAGAAATGAAAGAGGAAAGATTACAACTGACACCACAGAAATAGAAGGAATTGTAAGAAATTCCTATGGAGAATTGTATGCCAAGAAATTTGAAAACCGAAGTGAAATTGACAAATATCTAGAAAAATTTCAAATTTCTTGAATTTGTTGAGGCTCATTTTGTGGTCTATCTTTGAAAATGTTCCATGTGCATTTGAAAATAACCTTCCAAAACTGAATAAAGAAGAAGCAGAAAACCTGAACAGACCAATAACAGCAGATGAAGTTGAAGCTGTAATCAAAAAATTCTTAACACACAAAATCCCTGGACTAGATGGTTTCACAGGAGAACTCTACAAAGCATTTAAGGAAGAGCTAACTCCTATTCCTCACAGACTATTCCAAAAAATCCAAACTGATGGAAGACTTCCAAACTCTTTGTATGATGCCAGCATTATCCTAATCCCAAAACCAGATAAAGACACAACAAAGAAAGAAAACTTCAGGCCAATACCACTGATGAACCTAGACACTAAAATCCTCAAAAAATATTGGCAAATCGTATCCAACAATACATTAAAAAGATTACACACCATGACCAAGTGAGATTCATTCCAAGGATGCAAG
The DNA here is from genome assembly GCF_014824575.4 of Sturnira hondurensis. Lineage (NCBI taxonomy): Eukaryota > Metazoa > Chordata > Mammalia > Chiroptera > Phyllostomidae > Sturnira > Sturnira hondurensis. Next base: position 872,660 of record NW_028083505.1, on the reverse strand, counting down.
TAGTGTAGTTCAATATTCGCAAATCAGTGAATGTAATACATCACATAAACAAAAGCAAGGACAAAAATCACATGATCATATTAATAGATGCAGAAATAACTTTTGATAAGGTACAACACTTATTTATGATAAAAACACTCAGCAAAATGGGAATTGATGGAGCATTCCTCAAACGAATAAAGGTCACATATGAGAGACTTACAGCCAACATCATACTCAATGAACAAAAACTAAAATCTTTTCCACTAAGATCAGGAACAAGATGAGGTTGTCCACTTTCACAACTTGCTTTCAAAAGAGTATTGGAAGTTCTGGCTACAGCAATCAGACAAGAACTGGAAATAAAAGGCACCCAAATCAGAAAGGAAGAAACAAAACTGCCATTGTTTGCAGATGACATAATAGTGTACATGGAAAATCCAATGGGCTCTACCCAAAAACTGCTCAACATAATAAATGAATTTGGCAAAACAGTGGGATACAAAGTCAATATCCAGAAATCAAAGGCATTTTTGTATACTAACAATGAAACAGCAGAAGCAGAAATAAAAAAAATTTCATTCAATGTAGCAAAAAGAAAAATAAAATATCTGGGAATAAACCTAACCAAGGAGATAAAAGACCTGTATGCAGAAAACTACACAACACTGAAGAAAGAAATCAAGGAAGACACAAACAAATGGAAACATACACCATGTTCATGGATTGGAAGAATTAACATAATCAAAATGTCCATACTATTCAAAGGAATGTACAGATTCAATTCAATACTTATTAAAGTACCAATGGAATATTTCACAGACATAGAACAAGCACTTCAAAATTTTATATGGAACCATAAACAACCCCAAATAGCAGCTTCAATTTTGAGAAAGAAGAACAAAGTAGGAGGGATCACAATACCTGATACCAAACTGTATTACAAGGCCACTGTAATCAAAATAGGCAGGTGCTGGCATAAGAACAGGAACATAGACCAATGGAACAGAACAGAGAGCCCAGAAATAAATCCAAGTCTCTAAGGGCAATTAATATTCAACAAGGTGGGCAGCAACATAATATGGAGTAAACAGTACGTGTAAAACGAAAATGAAACTTGAGCACCAACTTATAACATACACTGAAATAAATTCAAGGTGGATAAAAGACTAAATATAAGCAATGACACCATTAAAATGCAGAGGAGAACATTGGCAGGAAAATCTCAGATGTTTCATGCAGCAACATTTTTACTGATATGTCCCCTAGAGCAAGGGACATAAAGGAAAGAATAAACAAGTTGGATCTCATCAAAATTAAAAGCTTCTGCATGGCTAAAGAAAACAGTATTAACATAAAAAGAGAAGCAACTATGTGGGAAAACATATTTGTCAATCTTAACTCAGACAAAGGTTTAATCTCCAAAATATAAAAAGAACTTACATGACTTCACTCTAAGAAGACTAGCAACTCAATTAAAAAATGGGCAAAAGTCTTGAACAGACACTTCTCCAAGGAGGACATACAGAGGATCCAGAGACGCATGAAAAGATGCTCAGTATTGCTAGCTATCAGAGAGATGAGAATTAAAACCACAATGAGATACCACTTTACACTGGTCAGAATGGCCATCATAAACAAATCAACAAACAACAAATGTTGGAGATGTTGTGAGGAAAAGGGGAACCTAGTTCACTGTTGGTGGGATTGCAGACTGGTACAACCAGTATGAAAAACAGTATGGAATTTTCTAAGATACCTAAAAATGGATCTGCCTTTGACCCAGCAATTCCACTGCTAGGATTATATCCTAAGAACCCTGAAACACCAGTCCAAAAGAACTTATGCACCCCAATGTTCATGGCAGCACAATTTACAACAGCCAAGAATTGGAAGCAACGTAGGTGCCCCTCAGTAAATGAATGGATCCAAAATCTATGGTACATATACACAATGGAATTCTATGCAGCAGAAAGAAAGAAGGAGCTCCTACCCTTTGCAACAGCATGGATGGAACTGGAAACTATTATTCTGAATGAAATAAGCCAGGTGTTGAAGGACAAATACCATATGATCTCACCTTTAACAGGAACCTAAACAATAGAACAAACAAGCAAGCGAAATATAATTAAAGATACTGAAATAAGGAACAGGCCGACAGTGAGCAGAGGGGAGAGGGAAGGGAATTTCATGGGAAAATAGGAAGGATTCACAGGAACAAGTATAAAGGACACATGGACAAAAACTAAGCAGGGGGGAGGGAATGAGAGGGAGGTGGGGAGCACTGGGAGCGGTGGGCTGGGATGGGAGTAAACGACAGAAAAGTGTACTTGAACAATAATTAAATTTTAAAAAACTTGAAAAGAAAACAAAAAAAGATAATACACATACTTTTCAGTATGATTATTGCCATGCCAAATACATTATGTTTTCACCTTGAGCTTGCAGTTTTCTCAGCGATTTGGCATCTGCGTTTTTTAGAAATTCTGCACTGTAAACATTCAGAGGTTGACCCTTCCATCATCTGTCTGGCCCTGGATTCCTCTCGTACTCGCTGTCTCTCTGGATTTGGTGGTAGTCCTCTAGAGCCTTCCATTGCTCTGATTGGAGGGATGACATCCTCTTCCTTCAAAAGACACCATTGCATTCCCTTTTAATCAACATTATAGAGAAACATTGTTACAAAATAAACACAGGGATCAATCTGTCAGAAAATTCTAAGTAAATTTATAGACATTTTGAAATTTATAAAGGAGGTACAAACCTCAGGAATTGTATTTTTAAATTAAATTTACATTTATATTTGTTAATAGCTTTGCCTATCTTTGTTATTCTTGCTTTAATGACTTCAACTTTAAATGCCTACAGAGAATTATATCTATATATATAAACATATAAAATGATATATATCGTTTTTTTCCAATTTTTTTATTTAATTATTTTTCAAGTACAGCTTTCTGTCTATTACTCCCATCCATCCCACCCTCATGCTCCCCCCTCCCTCCCATTTCCACCCTTCTCAGTTGTTGTCCATGTATCCTTTATATAAGTTCCTCTAAATCCTTCCCTTATTTCCCCTGAAATTCCCTCCCCTCTCCCCTCTGGTCACTGTCAGCCTGTTCTCTATTTCAGTGTCTTTGGTTATATTTTGCTTGCTTGTTTGCTTTGTTGTTTAGCTTCCTGTTAGAGGTGAGATCATATGGTATTTGTCCTTCAACACCTGGCTTATTTCACTCAGCATAATGCTTTCCAGTTCCATCCATGTTGTTGCAAAAGGTAGGAGCTCCTTCTTTNAATGGCTATCATAAACAAAGCAATAAACAACAAATGTTGGAGAGGGTGTGGGGAAAAGGGGACTCTGGTCCACTGTTGGTGGGATTGCAGACTGGTACAACCATTATGGAAAACAGTATGGAATTTTCTCAGAAAACTAAAATTGGACTTGCCTTTTGACCCAGCAATTCCACTGCTGGGATTGTATCCTAAGAACCCTAAAACACCAATCCCAAAAAGATATATACCTTAATCACCATTTCTGAACTATGATGACCATAACATTGGCAGATAACTGAAAACACTAGTAGTGTGATGAGACCTTCTGGATTTTTATAGTGGGTTATCAGCACAGTCAAACATTAGGTTATTTAAACAATGGATGAAATTATTTCTTTAGAGAAATATTATAGCTAATAAATCAAGAAGAAAGGTATGGGTTAAAATATCAGTGTTTTGCAATATCTGACGAACGTATCTAAGTATTAAGCTCGAGTGGCCGCCAATCACCAGAAAGAGAGACAACCAGACGGACATTAGCTTCCTGATGGAAGTGCACTCCACCACCCCTCTGAATTAGTCCAGCCTTACCAAGATTGAATTACTGTAACTTCACAGGATAATAGGGTGAGAAGTGTATGTTAAATTACACAGCAAAACCCAGTCTATAGGAAATTCTACAAATTACCCAGTTTTTTCAACAAATACATTTTAAGAAGTAAACAGACTATAAGGAGGTTTACAATATGTATTAAACAATCCTGAAGATAAGTGTGGACTTTATCTATATACTGATTCAAACAAAAGTGCTTAGGAAAAAAAAAATCTCATGTTGATTTCAAACTGTCCAAATCAGTTTTTCTGGTCTCACTGGCTGCAGTAGACTGAGGGGCAATTGGTGTGGTCTTTCTTCAAGTGCTCTCCCAAGAGCTATTCTGGCACCTCTCCCCATCGCCCCACAAAGGGGATCTAGGTCCTTTTCAGAGCACTCTTTCCCCTGAGAGTCATTGCTCTGGGCTGAGGGGAGGGTGCGCGCACTGGCCAGGCTGCCTGGGTCCCGCTAGTTTGAGTATGGACCCTTCCCAGTTTTGTGGGGGAATTCTAGGCCTTCTACCCAACCTGGGGATCGCTGCCAGACTGGGTGGGGAGCAGGCCAAGTGGCTGTTCCAGGAGAATCCTTCAATTTACTTTCCAAAAAATTTCTCCTTAAGAAAGCCTGCCACTCAGCACAGCCCAGTCTCCTAGCCAGACCAGTGACTATCGAAGTTAGAGCCCAACACTGCACCTCTCAATTCTCCCAAGCTGGGACCACAGACTCCGTGGTTGATCACGGCCCTTTGTCCTTATCACCCTCTCTGCAACCTCAAGCAAACAGGTCTCTCTCGGTTTTGCCCAAACTTGCTTGGCTGGGGAGAGAGGGAGTTGATGACCTGGCTCTCTCTGGAGGACCCGGCTCAGGCCTGGGGCTCCCAAAAAGTCCATGGTAGACCAGCCCGGTGCCAGTCACTGGCTGAGACTGCCTCTGCTCCTGTCTCCTCTCCAATCCCTGAGACCCTACTGTCCTGCAGCCCTCTTCTTACCGTCTGGTTTTTAGAGTCCACTACAATTTCTGGTTTCTTATTTTCATATGTGCTGGGGAACTGTTGGTTGTTTGCCCTGTTCCTTCATAGATCGGCCAGGATTTTCTCCCACGTGTAAAGGGAAATAGAATCCGCTCCATCCTACTCTGTCACCACCTTCTCTCTCCTCTAAAGCCTTTTAATTTTCAACCATTATTCATTTGTACTACTTATTAAATAGTCATAATTCAAAGATTAATATTCAAATCAGGGGCAACAACTCAAGATCTGTGGGCCAAATCTGGCTCACCATCTCAATTTGTAATTGAACTTCCTTTGGATACAACCACACCCCACTGTTTATATACTGTTTCTATATCTCCTTTTGTGAAACAACAGCAGTTAAATAGTTGTAACAAAGACTGTATGGCCTGCAAAGTCAAACAAATTTATTATCTGTGTCTGGAATGGAGGCAAGACAAAATAAAGAAAACTGGCCCCATAGCAGCAGCTTCTTTTTTTAAAAATTTATTTAATTATTTTTCAAGTACAGTTTTCTATCTATTACTCCCATCCCACCCCACCCCCCGTGCTCCCCCCTCCCATTTCTACCCTTCTCAGGTGTTGTCCATGTATCCTTTATATATGTTCCTCTAAATCCCTCCCCCAACTTCAATAAACAAACAGAATCAGCTATACCAAGGTAATGATCCCCTATGGGGCCTGCATTTAGCCCCAACTCATTCCTCACTCCACTGAGAATGCTGAATCAGATCCACAGAATGGAGAACTAGGAAACATCTAGTTGATAATAGAAGGAAAAAAGTACAATAAAAAATATAATATACCTCATTTTCTTTTTAAAAATTGTCAACAAGAGTTTCTTGAAAGAGTATTTAAAATAGGAATGATCACCAAAGGAGGAAAATACAAGAAAGAAAGTATTTGTAAAGGAATTTAAACTAGAAATATGCTCTAGTTAATATGTACAAGGTCTATCCAAAAGATATCCAGCCAGGTAATATGAAAAATAGAGATATTTGCTAAAGAAGATACAAGAGACATTACACATAGGACAATGACACCTCCATCCTTTTCAAAGCAGGCAACTTGGGACTTCACACAGTTCTCCCAATTGCCATCAACTGCCCCATTGTATTTTCCTGAATCTCATCTACAGACTGAAATCCTTTCCCTTTCTGAGATGATTTGTCTTGGGAAAAGCCAGAAGCTGAAGGGCACCAAATCTGGGCTGTACCAGAGTTGAGTCACGTGAGTGATTTGTTGTTTCTCAAAAAAACTCTGCACAAGATGTGATGCATGAAAAGACAGATTGATGTGATGAAGCTCCCAATCACCAGTTGTCCATAGCTGCAGTCTTCTGAATTATCCCAATAATTTCCATAGAGCAATGTTCAAGCTTGACACAAAATCTGATTTGTTGCTCTACTTGCTCAGTCATTTTGAATGTGACAGCCACACAGTGCACATGATCACTCAACAGTATCTACCATCCCCATTGACTAGTACAGTGAAGTCATCATTGTTCATGGATGCACATTCCAATCCACTCTCCTTGGCTGCCAGGTTACATCAATGTTGTGCAAACCATTCTCATTATATTAACAATGGCTGGACTTTTTCCAAACAGATCTCTATATTTTTGTTCAGTGTAAAAAACAACAAAAAAAATAGATTCAACAGAATAAATGAAAGATTAATCAATAAATTAGCAGGTTCAAGAAAAGGGAATTGAGAGGCAAGCAGAAAAAGAAAATTAAATGTAATTTTTAATATGAAAAATTAAAAATTAAATGTAATTTTAATATGAAAAAATTAAAAATTAAATAACAACTACAACCAAGAAAATAAAAGAATATGATTGGCACAGCAGAATATATCAGTTCATAGGTCTACACTACACACTTGGGAAAGTCTTCCATAATTAGAGTTGAAATTTTAATGTCATGCTCGCCTGCTGGAAGCCCTTAGGTCACAGGTGTCTTCAAGATAAAGGAGAACTATTCTCCCAGACCTGTGGGTCAGGTCAGCCTGCCCTAGCTGGAGGAGAGCAGGAGGGCAAGCTCACTGTGTGCTGACCTTTGAGATAGGGTTAGGGTAGAGTGCTCTCAGAAAAGTACATTTCTGCTCTCTGCCATCAGAGATAAAGTGAACAAACATTCTGTATATACAGAACATACACTGTATATGATTTGTTCTCAGCCTATAGTGAATATATCAAAATACCCTTAATATTCTGGAATCAGACTTTTTTCAATAAGTTACAAGACTTCAGTAATTAAAGATACTTTTCTGCCACAGATTTTGGCTTTTAAATCACTTAAACAACAACACAAGCTGAAAATCTTACCTCCACAAATAAAAATCTGGATGGTCTCCTTGTGTTCCTCCTGCAGGTTTGGCTTTGGCTAAGGGATGAAAAACAAAAGGTCATAGTGGTATAGAGGAGAGAGGCTGAAAATTAAGAAGTACTTATTTTTTATGTTCAAGAAAGACAAAGACCAAAGTCTTGAATCATAACGACTGCTAGAGATATCTTCTCAACAGTACACATACTCTGGAGTCAATCAGCCACAGCCTCGTTCTAATAACTAGTTTGTGAAAGTTAGCCAATCAGAGACAAGTCCACACTTCTAGATAGTAGCCCATTACCAAGTGCCTTGCACCATAGGCCTAAAAGTCAGACTGTCAACCACACTAACACAAGTGGGAAATCTATCAATCCCTATACACTCCTGCTTCTAAAAATCCACCAAGCCTGAACACCTAGCTTTCCAAAATTTTACAGATCAGCTCCGGTTTTGTTTGAGAAGATTGTACTTACCAAGTATAAACTCTCACTTGTAGACCATAGGAAAATTCACCTTATTTTGCATCAGCTATCAAATTTATTGTTTGTTCTCATAGTCTCAATCCTTTCACCATTAGTCTTTGTTTTTACTGTTAGATCTAAATCTGGATTTATGAATGACAGATATACTGAAGAAGTGAGGTAGGCAATCTTTTCAGTTGTGGAATGGTTAGTATTACTAATTTTTTGTGTGTGTATTTTAACCTCCAAATGCCAAAACACAAGTATAAATTTTGTGGTAAATTTTATGAACCATGGGCATTTACTAAATGAAGAAAATGTCCTTTGATGGATCTTTGAACAGTGTGCAATGGTTATTAAGTATAGAAAATTAAAAGTCAGATATAAGCCAGCATATACTACCAGCTAAGCATAGAGATGTATGATTTCCTCAACTACATCCAAAGAAAGTGATAAAATAATAAATTTTGATTAAAAGAATTTCAGATAAAGAAGATAAAATAAACAGCAGAAATTCTAGTGGCTTCACATGCTGTATTTGAAGCCTTTCGAATTGTCAGCCTTTCAGGTCAAATGACTATTTGAACATACTGCTACCATATGTATTTATGGATTCCAAAATTGCATGTAAATTTTCAAGTGCCAAGAGAAAAATCTACTGAAATAATAATTTAAAAAATGAAATAGCTCCAGTTACTATTACAGAAATAGCCTAAATGTTATACTATTAATAACCATCATTGTTTCAAGTAATCACAATGCAGAAACAAATTTCCATTGCTTATGTGGTACTTTTTTTCATGAAAAGAACTGAATTGTAAGGCTACTGCAAGTAAAATCACCTTTAGATGAGGCTTTATAAACAAAAGCGGGATTTGTAGACAAGTATCTTATTTAATTAGGAGTTAATTTTAAAAATAGAATGATTTGATGGAACTAATACAATACAAATGTTAGTAAAGATGTAAACAATTTTACATCTTTAAAGATGTTAGTAAAAATGTAGAGATGTAAACAATTTTATTCAAAGTTGAGGTTAGGCATGAATGATTCTATGGAGGTGTTGGTTGTCCTGTCTACATTCTGCATGATGTTACTAATTCATTGCTATATGCCTTCTCTCAGGGTTGAAGTATACCCATGAAATTGTCTCTTCCTTTAGCACAGTTCCACCTGAACAATTAAAAAGTTTTAGTGATTTTGTTTATATTCTGTACTCTTCAATTTTCTAAATTCAAAAACCTGTTGGCTATCTTTAACAAATGCAGTTGAGAGAATCTTCAGTTTATTTTTAAGCGTTGAGATCCTCCTTTAATTCTGGTGGCCCAAAAGTTCTTGTTTTTTTAGAATCTTCTGATCCATAGTCAGATGTGTCACTGGCCCCATACATCTTGTTGTTTTTTTAAAGAATTCTTTGAGTGAGGTCTACTAATTAATTGATCATAATTTTTCAATCTCTCTTGAGCAAAAGGATTATGCTAATTTATTTACTTTTTAAATATATTTTATTGATTATAACATTACAGCTGTTCTATTCCCCCCCCTTCATTCCCCTCCACCCACAAGCTTCCTCCCCCACCATTCTCCCCCCTTAGTTTATAACCACGTGTCTCAAGTTCTTTAGAGTCTATATTTCCGCTACTATTCTTGCCCTCCCCCCTATCTATTTTCTACCTACTGTCTATGCTATTTTCTGTACCTTCTCCCCTCTTCTCCTCCTCCCTCTCCCCTGTTGCTAACCCTCCATGTGTTCTTCATTTCTATGGTTCCACTCCTGATCTAGCTGTCCTCTTGGTTTGCTTTTGTTTTAGGTGTGGTTGTTAATAACTGTGAGTTTGCTGTCCTTTCACTGTTCATATTTTTCATCTTCTTTTTCTTATATAAGTCCCTTTAGCATTTCATATAATAAGGGCTTGGTGATGATGAACTCCTTGAACTTGACCTTATCTGAGAAGCACTTTATCTGTCCTTCCATTCTAAATGAAAGTTTTGCTGGATAAAGCAATCTTGGCTGTAGGTCTTTGGATTTCATGACTTGGAATACTTCTTTCCAGCCCCTTCTTGCCTGTAAGGTCTCTTTTGAGAAATCCGCTGACAGTCTGATGGGTACTCCTTTGTAGGTGACTGTCCCCTTATCTCTTGCTGCTTCTAGGATTCTCTCCTTCATTTTAGTCTTGGCTAATGTAATTATGATGTGCCTTGGTGTGTTCCTTCTTGGGTCCAACTTCTTTGGGACTCTCTGAGCTTCCTGGATTTCCTGGAAGTCTATTTCCTTTGCCAGACTGGGGAAGTTCTCCTTTATTATTTGTTCAAATAAGTTTTCCACTCGTGGCTGTTTCTTTCCCCCTTCTGGTACCCCTATAATCCGGATGTTGGAATGTTTAAAGATGTCCTGGAGGTTCCTAAGCCTCTCCTCATTTTTTTGAATTCTCATTTCTTCATTCCTTTCTGGTCGGATGTTTCATTCTTCCTTCTGGTCCACTCCCTTGATTTGAGTCCCAGTTTCCTTTCCATCACTATTGGTTTCCTGGACATCTCCCTTCATTTCAATTAGTTTAGCCTTCATTTGTTCCTCTAATTTGTGACTATAATCAACCAGTTCTGTGAGCATCCTGATAAACAGTGTCTTGAATTGTGCATCTGAGAGGCTGGCAATCTCTTGGTTGCTTAGAGTTATAGGCTCTGGGACTTTGAGTTCTTCTTGCGCCATTTTTGGGCTGTTTGTGACTGTTACGAGTATCAGGATCGGAGCCCTAGGTGTTCACCAGAGCAGGGCAACTCAGTAGCTGGGTTGTGATGCTGTATGTGGGAGCGGGGTCAAAGAGGAACAATGGCGTCCCGTCTGCCACCTCCCGCCGCAGCCCCCACAGGTGGCTGGTGCCGCAGCTGCCACCGTCACCTGGGTCCGCATGTTTCGTCCCACTGCACGCTGTGCGCCAGTGGGATGCACAGCTGTTAGCCTTCCACTGGGTTCGCCCCCTGGGTCCTGTGTGTTCCGTCTGACTGTGCACGAATGTGCGACTGCGGTCAGTCTGCCCCACACCCTGACTGGGTCCGGGCCACTTGCGCGCCTAGGTCGGGGGATCTGTCCTGCCTGACCCTGCTCTGCTGCTGGCTCCGCCCCTCTTACCATCCCGGGTGAATGGTTACTTGTTGTCGGACTTCCATAAAATTCAATTTTCTGTTCTTTGGCTGTGTCTTTGTTTTCCAAACGTTTGTTGTATTCAAACTTCGTTGTGGGACAAGGCACAGTGTTTCCACCTATGCCTCCATTGTGGTGGAAGTCCTTATTGTTGGAACATTTAAAATTGGTTGAGAAAGGAGACCAAATGCTGGGCTTATGACCCTATTTTAATCCTAGATGTTATTACTTTAATTTAATTTCTGGGCACTAAACATTTTTTCTCTCTTCCTTCTTTCTATTTTTGGCCCATTCATTTTCTGTTTTTCATTCTTTTTTCTTCAAATTAATTTTAACCTCCTTTCAGTAATTAGGTATTTTAGACCCAGCTTATTAGTATTAAATTTACATGATTTTGTCACATTTTATTTTTGTTCTTCCTACTCACAAATTATTTTGGCAAAAACATTTTTTTCTACCTATAGTTATAGCTACTTTTATCCTTAAATTTATGTTCCTCTTTTTTCCATGTACACTCTAGTTCTTTTATGTCAAGAACTCTCACTTTTTGACATTTCTTCTAGTTCTATTTTGATTTATCTCTCAGTGTAACTTTTTTATGGAGGACTACTAGTAGACTATTTATGTTCTTTTCTATATATAAAAAATGTATTCTTATTGTCCTAAAAGTAACCAGCATATTGCAATATAACATAGTTGTCTATTCAATTCTTGGGGCATAGTTTTTTCTTTAACTTTTATAATTACATTCATTCCATTTTTCTTCTGGTATTTGATTTTTCTCTGTCTTCCTTGATGATATAAGAAGCCCCTAACACATTAACACTGAATGGTTGGGAGGTATATCTTTGAATGTACATGCTACAGTTGCTCAGAGCATCATCATTCCTTGGGTGACAGAGAACTCAGGCCTTATAACTTAGAAGAATCTACAATAATATATGCATCTTCTGCAGCCATTGGAAACTTTTCTAAGCTTTGCCCTCCTGGTGCTGCTCTGGGTTGCAGGGCTAGGATTTAGCAGGTCTTCTCATTCTTGTTTCCATTTTGCAAGATCTGCTCTGGACTTTGGCCTGAGACTCTATCTACACCAAAACTTCCAGGCTTTGTCTCCTGTCCTATGGACTGGGATTGGTTTGTTTCTGTCTTGGGGCCCTGGGCTCAGGGATTATGCTTTGGGGTCTCTGTCTCTGGAGTCAGAGCTTCTCTCTGAACTTAGGGATCTATCTCATCTTCAGGGGATCCAGTGGACAAGGTGTGGAAAGAAGGTGAAGATCCATGGCCCAAACCAAAGACCATGCAAACATCTGGATCATCATCTGTTTGGCAGACAAGAGTGTCATTCATTTCTATGGCCCTGATTGTAAGTAGAGACTTCTCCCTGGGGAAGCTTGGTTGTCGTGATATCAAACCTTTATGAATCCCCTGAATTCTACAAATCTTGCAGGCAGTAAAGGTGGACAAGCCCATCTGGTCCATAACAGGAGCAGAGGTTTTACACAAGGATCATCTGTCCTCAGGGCCTGACCCTAGACCCAAAGGCCTGGCCAGGTAGGAATTTGGGACAGAGGACAGAAGGGAGCTTTGTGTTGAATTGTGGCTCAGAGGGACTCCCTGAATCTGGCATATAACCTTGTAAATAGTGGGTAATAATCAGCCTTATTGAATAAATGAACAAAGAAAAACTTTAAAAGACTTGGAAAAATGTACAAAGGAAAAAATGCAAGAAGAGAGAATAAATCAGGATCAGGGAGCTGCCTCTATGTGGGGAGCCAGCTTGTGGGGGTATTCACCCAAGTATCCTAAATGAAAGGGCAGGAATGGATATCTTGTTATAAACTTCCCATTTGGGTTCACTTGGAAATACTGGACTTGAGAATGGAGGGGAAGAGGAAGAAAGTCTGGTAGGTGAGGGAGGTATAAAGGAATAGGTTTAGATCCTCTGTCTCAAAAGCTACATCTTATGTTCAGGGTTGAGAAGCAATTGCTCTTTGACAATGTTCAGGCTGGATCATTAAATGCATGAGGATCCACTTCTAGAAGATCTGGTTCAGTCTTTTTCCTGCTGTTCTTCATCTCAAGTCTGCACATTCTGTATGGAGATGATGAAGTTTTATTCAGCCTCTTTCACTCTTAACTAATGGACATGAGTTTCAGTCAAGGGACAGAATCTGGCTCTGAGATGAAGAAAGGTTCTTTTCAGATTTCCTTCAAGGACTTTGACTCCCCTCCTGCATATCTCCAGCTCTTTATCCTAATGGCTCATTTTGTCATATGCTTCAAAATATTCTTACTCCTGTTGTTGGTCTAGATCTGACTTGACAGATTATGTCTTGATAGAGTCTGTGTCTCTCTTGACAACGTTCTCTTATGTCATTGACTTTCTTCTGTATTTTCATCTGAGGCTGGCTTAGTCAGGACATCTTTAAGATGACTTGTCAGGTAATTTTTTTTAAAATTACAATTAAAAGACTTTATTTTTTAGTACAGTTTTAGATTTATAGAACAATTGAGCAGATGTAAAATTCCATATACACACGCTCTCCTTTCTTAGTTTTTTTCTATGTTAACAGCACTAGTGTGGTATATTTTTATAATAAAACAGAAACAAAACATTATTAACTATAGTCTATGATTTGTGTTGTTATATATATAGTTCTATGGGTTTTGACAAATGCAGTCCTCAATCCAAACATTTTCTGTCAGCAGGGCAAAAATGGGCATCATGATTAGTCAGGAGGCTTGAAAAAGAGAACAGGGCCCTGCAGTTAAGGGGTGGGGCTCCCTACTTTTTTTAGAGGGAGCCTTAAGTAGTCTGGAGCAGGACCAAGAGCACAGGGCTGCTCTTCCTTGCAGAGAATATGCAGTTTGAAACTGGTGATGCTGAACCCTGGAAACAGTCACTTTTGAGATGCAGTCACTTTCAGGGACTGGATCCATTGTTGAAGGGGCAACATCCAGCTTTTTTTCCAAAGGCAGTGTCTGTCATACTATTACTTTATTTTTTTTGCAAGAGCTTTATAGATGTACAATACATTTATTTAAAGTGTACAATTCAAAACTATTTTAGTATATCCATTGAACTGTGCAACTATCCCCACAATAAATTTTAGAACATTTTCATTAACTCCAAAAGAAACCCTGTACTCTTTAGCCATGAGCTCCCCTGCCCCAGCAACCATATCTCCCCCAGCTCTAGGAAGACAATATTCTACTTTTTGTCTGTATGTATTTGCCCTAAAACGTCATATAAAGTGAGTTATAAAATATGTGATCCTTTGTTATTGGCTTTTTTTCACTTAGCACAATAGTTTTATGGGTTATCCATGTTGTATCATATGTATTTCTTTTACTTTTTTATTCCTAAATAATATTCCATTGTATTAATATACCATACTTTATCCATTCATCAGTTGATGTAAATGTGAGTTCTTTGTTTTTATGAAGATTTATGTACAAGGTTTTGTGTGGACATGTTTTTTTTTTGATAGTTTTCCTTATTTATTTTTTAATTTTTTTATACATGAATATTTTATCTATTTTTTTTAATTTTTTTTATTTAACTTTTGTTCAAGTACAGTTTTCTTTCTTGTATTCCCAGCCCTGCACCCCCCCCAGTGCTCCCCACCCCCCTCCCATCTCCGCCCCCCGTCTTAGTTATTGTCCATGTGTCCTTCATACTTATTCATGTGAGTCCATCCCCTTTTACTCTGTGCTTCCCTCCCCTCTACCCTCTGGACCCTGTCAGCACGTTCTGTATTTCAGTGTCTTTGGTTACATTTTGCCCGCTTGTTTGTTTTGTTGTTTACATTTCTGTTAAAGGTGATATCATATGGTATTTGTCTTTCACAGCGAAATAAGCCAGGCAGTGATGGACATGTTTTTTTTTTAATTTTATTTTTCCTAGATATATATCTAGGAATGGAATAGCTGGGTCATGTGAAAATTTTGTGTTGAACTTTTGATGAACAGGTTGTTTTCCAAAGTGCCTCCGCCATTTTTCATTCCCTACAGCAATGTAAGAAGGTTCTATTTTCTCCAGCTCCTCATCAGCTCTTGTTATTATCTTTTTTGCTGTAGCCATCTAGGGGTTGTAAATCGGTGTCTCATTATGGTTTTGATCGGCACATCACCAATGACTCATTAGTCATCATATTGAACATCATTAGTTATGGTGTTGAACATCTTTTCATGTGTTTATTGTGCATTTGTATATCTTGTTGAAAAAATGTCTACTCAGATCCTTTCAAGTGGGTTGTCTTGTTATTATTAAGTTCTCTATATAAGCATTCTCTATATATTCTATGTAAAGTTCTTTATCAGATACAATATCTGCAAATATTTTCTTTGAATTTTGTGGGGAGTTTTTCTTTGTTGATGATGACTTTTGGAGCATGAAAGTTTTTTATTTTTTGTGATAGCCAGTTTTTCTATTTTTCCTTTTTTTCCCTGTGTTTTTGGTATCATATCTGAGGAGCTATTGTCAGACCGCAGTTCATAAAGATTTATACCAATTTTTTCTAATAATTTTATAATTTAACTCCTATATTTAGGTCCAACACCAATTTTGAGTTATTTTTTGTGTATGGTATGAGGTGAGGGTCTAAATTTTCTTTTACATATGGATATCTAGTGATAGCAGCATTTCTTATGGTTAAGGTATTGTTTGCCCACTGAGCTGTTTTGGTGCACTTGTTGAAAATCAATTGACCATAAATGTATTTTATTCCTACTTGGAATCTCAATTTCACATTGATCTTTACATCTATTCTTTTATCTTGATTACTATAGCTTTCTAGTAAGTTTTATATTAGGAAGTATGAATATTCCAACTTTGTTCTTTTTCAAGATTGTGATGGCTATTCTGGGTCCCTTGCATTTCCATATATATTTTAGGATAAACTTGTCAGTTTATGCAGAGACATCTTTGATCTAACCTATAAGTGAAATCTAATGAACAAAATAGACTAACAAACAAAACAGAACCACAGGAATGGAAACATGGAGCAGACTGAAAGTGACCAGAGGGGAGGGAAAAGGTGAACAATGGTGGAAAGAAAGGGAAGAGACTAGATAAAGAACATGTATGAATAACCCATGGACATTGGGAATTGTGTGGTCAACAGTGTGGGAATTGACTGTGGGAGTAGGGGGTAGAATAGGTAAAAGAGGGCAAAGAGGGAAAAATTGAGACAGCTATAATAGAACAACAATAAAAAATGATTTTGAAAAAGCTAAAATTTTAATAGTGATATTGATGAATCTGTAGATCAATTTAAGTAAGGAATATTGTCATCATTACAATATTGTTTTTCAATACCCAAAATTTAGATGTGTTTCATTTATTTAGATATCTTAACATATCTTTTAACAATATTTTGTAGTTCTCAGAGTATGTTTTTTGTACTTTTTGTTATTCATAAGTATTTATTTTTCAATATTCTTTATTGTTGCCCAATTACAGTTTTCCCCATTTCCCCCCATTACTCTCCCCACCCTACCCGCACCCCATTTTCCACTTTCAGTCCCCACCCCATGTTTTTGTCCATGGGCCCTTTGTACATATTCCTTTACTTGACTCTTCCTCTTCTCTCCCCTGTTATCCCTTTCCCACCTCCAACCTGTTCACTGCCAGTTTGTTCCTTATTTCCATGACTCTGGTTCTATTTTGCTTGCTTATTTGTTTTGTTGATTAGGTTCCACTTCCAAGTGAGATTATGTGGTGGTTGTCTTTCACCATCTGACTTATTTCACTTAGCATAATGCTCTCCAGTTCCATTGATGCTGTCATGAAGGGTACAAGTTCCTTCTTCCTTTCTTCTGTGTAGTATTCCATTGTGTAAGTGAACCACAGGTTTTTGATCCATTCATTTACTGATGGGCTGTTTCCACTACTTGGCTATTGGCAGTTGTGGTGCTATGAACATTGGGGTGCATAGGTTCTTTTGAATTGGTGTTTTGGGATTCTAAGGCTTTAATCCCAGCAGTGGAATTAATGGGTCAAAAGGCAGCTCCATTTTTAGGTTTCTGAGGAAATTCCATACTGTTTTCCACAGTGGCTGCACCAGTCTTCATTCCCACCAACAGTGCACTAGGGTTCCCTTTTCTCCACAACCTCACCAGGACTTGTTTGTTGATTTGGTTTTGATGACCATTCTGACCTGTGTAAAGTGGTATCTCATTGTGGTTCTAATTTGCACCTCTCTGATGGCTAAGGATGCTGAGCATCCTTTCATATGTGTCTGGGCTCTCTGTATGTTCTCCTTGGAGAAGTGTCTGTTGAGGTCCTTTGCCCATTTTTAAGCTGGATTGTTTGTATTCCTAGTGTGGAGTCATGTGAGTTCTTTATATATTCTGGATATCAAACCCTTGTCTGAGCTCCATTGGTAAATATATTTTCCCATATGGTTGGTTTTCTTTTCATTTTGCTGATGTTTTTTGGCCATGCAACTTCACAATTTAATGTAATCCCATTTGTTTATTCTTCCCTTTATGTCCCTTGCTGTAGAGGAGATATTAATGAAAATATTGCTGCGTGGAATATCTGAAATTTTCTTGCTTATGTTCTCCTCTAGGCCATTTATGCTCATGACTTATATTAAGTCTTTTATCCACCTTGAATTTATTTTTGTGTATAGTGTAAGTTGGTGGTCCAGTTTCTTTTTCATTTGTTTGTTTGTTTGGTTTTTTTTGCATGTAGTTGTCCAGATCTGCAAACACCATTTGTTGAAGAGGCTATTTTTATTTCCTTTAGTGCTCCTGCCTCCTTTGTTGAAAATTAACTGATCATAGAGGCAAGGGTTTATTTCTGAGCTCTCTATTCTGGTCCATTGCACTATGTGTCTGCTCTTATTCCAGTACCAGACTCTTTTGATTACAAGAGCCTTGTAATATAGTTTGATATCAGGTACTGTGATCCCTCCTACTTCTTTCTCAAAATTGCCAATGATATTTGGGGTCACATAGTTTCATATAAATTTTTAAATGTTTGTTCTGGTCTGGCCCTGGCTGGTGTAACTCAGTGGATTGAGCAGTGGATTTGCTTCACATGCCTGTGAAGCAGAGGATTGCTGATTTGATTCCCAGTCAGGGCATGTGCCTGGGTTGCAGGCCAAATCCCCAGCAGGGCACACATGAGAGGCAACCACACACTGATGTTTCTCTCCACTCTTTCTTCTTCCCTTCTCCTCTCTCTAAATAAATAAATAAATAAAATATTTAAATGCTTGTTCTGTATCTTCACAGTAGAATTTTAAAATATTTTTTATTGAGGTATACTATACATATAGGAAGTACACATACCTTAAGTATACAGCTTAATAAAATTTTCCCAGTGAACTCACCTATTTAACCAGCACAATGGAATCACCCTCCTAATCTCCTTAACCACTTGTCTGACTTCTAACATCATAAATTAATTTTGCCTATTATTGTATTTTTTATAAATGGTATAATTCAGTACATACATTCTATATGTCATCTTTTGTTCAATTTTATTTTTGTAAGAGGCATCCATATTTTTTGTATGATGTGGAACACTTGCTTGAATTGCTGTATTCCACTGCGTGATTACAAAAATGTGCTCATCCATCCTAGCTTTAATGGGTAGTTGGGTTCTTTCCAGTTTGGAGTTCTTACAAATAGTGTTCTTGTTAATACTCTAGAACAGACAGTTCTGGAATGCTTATTTTGAAAACAAAAATATATTCCAACATGACTGATAGAAAACAATTTTAGTAAGTTTTTATAATGAATAATGCAAACTTTGTCTTTTCTTATGTGCAATTTTGTCCAGTAGTAAACACAAAACTGCACCCATCTAAACTGAGTAATATAGGAATACACAAAGCACACATGTGAACACACTTCAAGCAACTACCAGCTTCCTTAGTCCAGCACATACATTATTCTAAAAAGTTGTGTTTTGCTATATTTAAAAAAAGCAGTGAAACACATTCAACATCTCAAACATGTCTATGCATCCTGCTTCAAAAGTGCCACATAGGGTATACAAGAGGAAAAGTTTAATATTGCTAAGAAGCTAGATAAAACTTATGATTAACAGCATTAAAGGAATCCACACTTGGATCATCAGAGCCAACATCAAGAAAATAAAAGTCTTTTATTTTTCAGAAAGACTAGAGCAATTTTCAATGCTGTGAAGTCAGTAAGAACAAGGCCTAAAGAATGAAAAGAAATGGAAAGATTGTTGAGCATGTGAACTGAAAACCAAACAGTAAAAACAAAATCAGAAACAACTTTTCTCACAATTAGTGGGAAAAGCACCATTTGTACACAAAGACTTTAAATAGAAATTGCTGAATCCTGATGAAGTAGCTCCTGTTACTGCTAGTAGTACATGCTTTGGTAGTTTCAAGCAGTCTGCAATTTCCAAAGTCTTCAACTCAGGCAAAACTGGAAAAAGCCACAAGAGAGTTTCCAGAAGTGACACAGAAGTTCAGATTAATTGACAAAGAAGGCTATACACTGGACTATATGCAAAACATCTGTACCTCAAGGACAAAAAAAAACATGACCCAGGATTTATACTTGTAAAAAATTACAAATTTTGATTACTTTCCTATAGTGGGTTAAAAGGTAACACCCAAACAGATATATCTATCCTGAATCCTCTGAATGTGACCTTATTTGGAAAGGAAGTTTTGCAGATGGAGTTAAGGATCTAGCCCTGGCTGGTGTAGCTCAGTGGATTGTGTGTGGGCTGGAAACCAAAAGGTCACCAGTTCGATTCCCAGTCAGGGCACGTACCTGGGTTGTGGGCCAGTCCCCAGTGGGGGCCACATGAGAAGCAACCACACATTGATGTTTCTATCCCTTTCTTTCTCCCTCCATTCCCCTCTCTCTACAAATAAATAAAACCTTTAAAGAAGTTAAGGGTCTAGAAGAGAGCATTCTGCATTATGTGCATGGCCCTAAATCCAATGACAAGTTTCTGTTCAAGACACAGATGAGGAAAAGACGAAGAGAAGAGAAAGCCATTTAAAGATGGAAGCAGAGATTAGAGCAATGTGACCACAACCAAGAAACACCCAGGGCTACCAGAGCTGGAAGAGACAAGGAAGTCTCCCCTTATTGTCTCCCCTTATTCCTTTAGTGGGAACATAGCCCTGTAGACACCTCAGTTTTAGATTCCTGGCTGCCAAAACTGTGAAACAATAAATTTCTGATAATTTAATCAGCAATTCTATGGTAATTCTTTATGACAACCTAGTAAAGTAATACACCCCTTCCACCATTTCATAATTTAAGCTGCAAGTCTTGTCCACTTTCAGTATTCATTATAGTATTTATGTTTACTGTAACAACTTAAGTGTATAAAATTGTGTTACCATTTATATTAGATTCTTATCTTTTTTATGTGTAACTGATGATGAAGTTTTTTAATTATTTCCTTTAAACTGCATTATTTCCATAATCTTTGTGGGTTTTATTATGAGATTTTTTTCACAGCACTGTGATTTTTAAAAACTAGTATTGAGATTGTAGATTTGACTATGTATGTTTTAGATGAATATATGTGCACATTTCTGCTGACTATATACCTAAGAGTAGTATTACTAGGTCATAAGTGTACATGTGTTCAGTTTTACTCCACTACTGCAAATTTTTCAAAGTTAGTATACTCTCACTGGTAATAAAAAGACAGTTTCTACATCATGGCCAACACTTAGCATTTTTGGTAGTTTCCATTTTAGCCATTAAGATGGGTATATAGCCCATCTGATATTATGATTTTAATTTATACTTACTTGATGAGAAATGAAGTTGAACATTTTTTAAATTTGCTTATCAGTCATTTGGGTATTCTCTTAAGTGATTGATTATTGGACATTTTATGTGATACACTGTAGATGCTCCAGCAGATATTATCTTCCTTAGCTTCACTTTCCCTCTGGTAGACAGAATGTGAGCAGGTCACCTTCATTGTTCATTCAATCAATGACTAAACTGACTTAATTTGAATACAGTTTTTATAAAGTTTCATTTTTCTCTGTTTCATTTCTACCCCTGGACTACAAGTATTAAAGAGTTTTTACAATGCCTCTCCTTTGAGTGGATCCTGGAGTATACTTTTTCTATCTTCTTGCCAATGTATAATAGTAGAAAATTCTACTCTGATTTCCATGAGCTTTCTGCTTACTGTCTTATATTGTTTTCCTGTGTAGTTTAAGAATTTGGCAAAAGCCTGGAGGGACAAGAGAGGTCACAAGTTGGTTGTAGTTTTCCATGCCTCCCTTTTATCAGGACCTTGCCCCATCCCATGTCCTGGCTGTCTAGGTATCCCTAGACTTCCACTTCTGTCTCTCAGACCCTGTGAGATTGCCAAAGGCTCTGCTGATGTCTCTCCCACTCAGATGTAAATTTCTGTCTGTTCTGTACTTCAATCTCAACTCCTCACTCAGGATCAAGAATAGGCAAATGTCCTGAGGAAAAAAGCAGCTACAAATGTCATCTTACTCCTACAAGGTTCTCTCTGAGATCTTGAACTTTAGATCCTGATTGCCTCAATGGCTTCTGCTTTGAAGCATGTGCTGTTGCTATTTTATCCAGCTTCCTAATTGTTTTCAATAGGAGTGCCTTCCTTCT
Organism: Sturnira hondurensis; assembly: GCF_014824575.4. Taxonomy (NCBI): domain Eukaryota; kingdom Metazoa; phylum Chordata; class Mammalia; order Chiroptera; family Phyllostomidae; genus Sturnira; species Sturnira hondurensis. The sequence goes on along the minus strand of NW_028083505.1, from coordinate 851,266 downwards.
ACAAGCCATTCCATCATAGCTCCAGAGTCTTATCTTTAAGTAACTTTCAAATGCTCTTCATGGGTCATAGTACAAACATTTTGCTGCCAATTATCATTTTCACTTGAAAATCTATCTAACATTTAGTTTTATATAAGCATAGACATCTTTTTTGTCTTAATGATTATATAATATACCATTATATAGACAGACCATAATTTATTTACTACATAGCTTATCAATGTACCTCTTTCTAATTTATTATTAAGGTTTTCACCATGGGGGAAAATAGAAATAGTACAATGAACACTGAAAAAGATTTTTTGATTGATCAAACTTTATTCAGGCTACTGAACATTTTCCTAGGCCCATCTCTGCATTCTTCTAAAATCTAGTCCCAGCTCTCACAATCTGATTATCCTTATCCTCCACCATCCTCTATGTGTTATTGACAGGGGACTCAAGAGTTAAAAAATTTTCATTTAAGTTACCATATTTTTCAGACTATAAGACGTACTTCTCAACCACATTTTTTGCTTCAAATTTTTTTTTCTATTTTCCTCCTCTAAAACCTAGGTGTGTCTTACAGTGCAGACCTCAGATGCACCTAGATTTTAGAGGAGGAAAATAGGAGCAAAGTTTTTGAAGCAAAAAATGTGGTAAAAATTGCATCTTATAGTCTGAAAAATACAGTAAATAGTTATAAACCTAGTAAGTAATGCATATGTTAAAGCTATTATTTCAGAAACTACAGATAAGAGCCATCCTGGCTCCAGGAAGAGAGGGCCGACCTCCTGGGGCATTACTAAAGACCATCACCTGAGACAAGAGGAGCCATCCAGGCCATGGTGTTCTAAGGAGAGACAGAAGACCACCTGCTCCTGGGAACAGCTAACTCACAGAATGAGAATGCTACAGTTTCTTTCACTTAGTTGTCCTTGAATTTCAAAACCCCACACTGCACCTTGTTTATTCCCTGTTATAAAAATCTGGCCTGGAAAGAAAACATAAGATGATTTTTATAGGATGAAAACCTGCCCTCTTCTCAGATCACCAGCCATCTGAATAAAATGCCTGTCTCTGCTTATTGGGTGTAATATGTCACAGGTAGCATGAACACTGGTGTCTTCTCCGGTTTCATATTTTGGCGACTACATTCCAGGACAGACTTTCGGACTCTGTGGTAATTTTGAGTATTTTGCAAGGAGTCCCATTGGCTGCCTTGGCTGATAAGCCCCAGAGGTTTGGACTTAGAGAATCCCAAGCAGCTGCCAAGTGATTTCACTTGGGGATTCTCCCTGCTCACTTGCAGCACTTCTCATTCTTTATCACATTTGATTGAATATTTGTGTTTTCCGGTTCAGGTTAAAATCCTGGATCATGACTTAGGTCATCTGGGAAAGGTACCTTTCTGAGCTACAGAGCTCATTCTCAAAAATGACGTCTAATTTAGGTAACCTCTGTCTGAAGGAGCTCTCTCTGGTAGAATGGGAGAAAAAAAGCCTCTGTTCCTGGAAACAGTCCATTGGAGCAAGTTCTGGCTAATTTGTCACCTTATAAATGTATAACTAGAGCGAATGCAGTTGTTATTGTAATAGTGTTCAGCTTATGTATTGTATAATCTAGACTTAGGAGAGCCCTGGCCACTGAATGGGTTTTTAAATCACTGTATCATACTGTAACTAGAGTTGTTTTCTCAAAAAATCAGGGAAGTGGGACAAAATGCCTTACCTAAAAGGTTTTTTTTTTAGTTTACATGATAAAGATACAGAATTAAAAGAAAAGAAGTTAATGGTTCAGAGAAAGGGGAATTTGCATGTGACAGATAATAGAAGCTCAGAGGAGAGGGACCAGGAAGATCTAGATATTATGACTGCTGTGAGCAAGGTCAGGGTTCCTACAGCCCCTCCAGGTCCTGGGCATCTTCCTCCTTATTTGGCTGGGAAACTGGGGAAAGTGTGCCTGACCTGGTATTGCCATCTCAAACCAGTCAGGGAACCAAACTCAGTGGAGGAAAAGCACCAGAGCAAGGCAACACCCTCTGTGGAGGATGGCCCTCTGTAGAGGGCCAGCCTGCTACACATTATGGGGCACATGCTGTTTTCTATATCAGATCTGTTAAAGTGAAAAAGCTCAAGCCCTTCTTACAGGGATGATCCTGCTAAAATGACTAAATGAGCAGCATTAGTTCTTGCCGCTCATCATTCCAATTGGGCAGACATACAAACCTTATTCAATCTTTTGCTTACAGGGGATAGACAGAGGCTGGTTTGGATAAGGCAAATGAAGACACTCAGAGGTTACACCAAAAAAATCCAGATGTGGCTCTGGGCCCTCCCAGTGCAATACCTCTAACTGAGCCCAATTGGGACCCTAATGGGAATGGCCTTCCTCTCTTAGAGCATTATAAGAGATGCCTCCTTGAGGGAATGGGGAAAGGTGTCCCTGAGCAGAAAAGCCTGAATATGGTGCAGGTGGTGCAACAAAACAAAGGTCCACAGAGGACCCTTTCCAAAACCAGGAAACAGTTAAGGAGATTCCTAGAGATGGCAATTGACTGCTGCATTTGGATTCCAAACTTTGGGCTCATTGCTAAATCACTGTATGAGGCTCTGAAGAGACTGGAATATGGCCCTTTATGGGCAAAGGAGTGCACTCAGGCTTTTGAATCCCTGAAGGGGCACCTGGCTTCTTGGTACCCCAGGGTACCAGCCTTGGGGCTTCCAAACCTACTGAAGCCCTTTCAATAATATGTGCATGAGAGAGAGAGTGTTTCCCTAGGATTCCTCACTCAAATGCTTAGTGATGTTTGCGGTCCATTCCAAACTTGTCAAGGAAACATTGTCTGAGGATAGCCAGCCTGCTTGAAAGCTGTGGTGGCCATTTGTGAGCTCTTAGAGGATGCTGAAAAGTTTTCCTTGGGACAGCCTACAACAGTTACATGCCCCAGCAAGTGCTGAGCCTGCTGCATCAAAAGGGAAATATGTGGCTCACTGCTGAAAAAATGGGCAGCTACCCAGACATTCCTCTTGACAATCCCAACATCTCCCTCAAAACTGTAAAGTTAAATCCTGTCTCTCTTCTCCCAGATCCTAACTCAGCTATGCTAATATATGACTGCTCTGAGATAACTGATGAAGTGTATTCTAGCAGAAATGGTTTACAGGACCATCCTTTAGAAGAAGCAGACTGGATTGTCTATGCAGATGGAAGCAGTTATATGGACAAAGGAAACAGAGAGGCTGGGTATGTAGTTGTGACTCCTTTTTAATTATTATTACTTTATTGTTGTTCAATTACAGTTGTTTGCATTTTTCCCCACCACTCCCCCTACCCCAGCCAAGCCCAACTCCCTCCCTTGCTTCCATTCTCCCCCTTGGTTTTGTCTATGTGTCCTTTATATTAGTTCCTGAAAACCCTTCCCGCCATTATCCCCTCCCACCTCCTCTCTAGTTACTGTCAGATTGTTCTTAATTTCAGTGTCTCTGCTTATATGTTGCTTGCTTTTTTCATTTGTTGATTATGTTCCAGTTAAAGGTGAGATCATATGGCATTTGTCCCTCACTGCCTGGCTTATTTCACTTAGCATAATAATTTTTAGTTCCACCCATGTAGTCACAAAGGGTAGGAGCTCCTTCTTTCTCTCTGCTGCATAGTATTCCATTGTGTAAATGCACTACAGTTTTTGTGACTCTTGAAGGAGTAGTGGAGGCCAAGGCCTTGCTGCCAGGAACCTCTGCTCAGAAAGCTGAACTGATTTCACTGACTAAGGAACTGGAATTGGTGTGTGAAAAGAGAGTTAATGTGTATATTGACTCAAGGTAAGCTTTTCTAATTTTGCATGCACATGGTTTAATCTGGGAAGAAAAAGAACTGTTAACCTACAAATTAAAAGGAGATTAAGCATTCCGCAGAAATTTTTAAATTATTAGAGGCTGATCAGGTATCTCTACAGGTGGCAGTTATGCACTGCCCGGGGCATCAGAAAGAGGACACTGAAGCAACTAGAGAAAACAATCTGGCTGATCAGGCAACAAGAGTCTGCTAAAGAAATGTTTTTAATGCCTTTAGTACCTGTTCTAGACTTGTCACAATTTGACCCTGAATATTCAATTACAGACTTTTCACTTCATGTCTTGTAGGTGTTTGTACTCCCTTGGAAAGGCTTAGAAAATATACTGTGTTTAAGCATATTAAAAAGAAAATGACCAACTCTGATGTTTATAATTGGGAACCACTGATAACTAAAAAGGACAGGGAAATGTTTTCCTTAAAGGTCACTAATGTAGCCCCAGCTAGAGAGTGTGCAACTTTTGTCAACTGCACTAAAAAGTGTTTTGTGCTCTCAGCAGGTATGAAGATGAATTGTACCACCACCACTAATGTATCTTAAGCTTATGCTAATGTTAAATTACTCACATGATGGTTTCTGATATGTGGAATGACTGTCTATTCCTATGTTCCACCAGATAGTTCTGGGGAACCATGCTTTCTGGGAAGACTGACGGTGTTTATGCCTCACAATCCCCACCTGATCTGGGCTCGTTGGGACCTCTCCCTTGAACCTGATTATAACAGTGATTTACATCTTTTAGCTGTGCTGAATATGTGTCTTTAACTATATTTATAATGCCAGCCATGGTAACCTATTTGACTGCCAAGAACTAGGACAAGTCAGAGAAGCAGTACTGGAGAATCATGCAGTGATAGACAACCTTCTTTTAAGGTATAACCATGCATGTGAAGAATTTAAAGGACTCCTGTTTTAACCTAACTCACAAGTGACAAACACAAGGCTCGTAAGCCAGATCCGGCCCTCCACCTTGTTTTATCCAGCCCAGCACCTTGTTTCTACCCAGCAGCAGCTCCAAGCTCTCTCTTAACTGTTCAGGAGTAGTTACATTTATGCAATCCTAAAATTACATTTGGCCATTTGAAGGCAACTGAGAGGCTGATGTGGCCCCCAGTGAAAATGAGTTTGACATCCCTGTCATAGAGCATAAAGTAAAGCAAGTAAATGATGTGGTGTCCAACATAAAACAGAGAGAGGGATTCTTTGGTATTGACTTATCTAAACTAATCTCCTTGCTACCTAATATCACTGGTCTTTGAGAGGCATTTATTGTTTTCATCCTTGTCATTTTCTTCAGTATTGTAGCTTATTGTTGCATACAATGTGCCCCTTTATGTGGGTCTGCAACTAGGTGTTGCAGACCTAAACCCCCCACCAGACAGTCTAGTGCTAAGTTACACGCCCAACAACAAAATGAATACTTCGATATGAAGCTGATCTCATAGAAATAAGAAAGCTTAATACTAACAGTGGGGAATGATAGGGGACTCAATAGTTGGACAATTTTCATTTAAGGTAAATAGTTATAAGCATAGTAAGTAATGCATATGTTAAAGCTATTGTTTCAGAAACTGCAGGTAAGGCCAATCCTGGCTCCAGCAAAAGAGAGCTGACCTCCTGGGGCACTGCTAACATCCACCACCTGGAGACAAATGGAGGCATCGAGGCCTTTGTGTTCCAGGGAGAGACAGAAGACCACCTGCCCCTAGCAACAGCTAACTGTCCAGGACGAGAGTGCGGCAGTTTCTTTCACCTAATTTCAAAACCCCTCACTACATCTTGTTTATTCCCTGTTATAAAAAGTCTGGCCTGGAAAGAAAATGTAAAATGATTCTTCTGGGTGTGAACCTTCTGTCTTCTCAGATTACCAGCTATCTGAATAAGGTGCCCATTAAAATTAAATCCCTGCTTCTGCATATTTGGCTTAGTATGTGACTGGCAGCACAAATGCCAGTGTCTTTTCTGGTTTCACTATCTGGTCCCCCTACCTTACCNTCGAGGCCTTTGTGTTCCAGGGAGAGACAGAAGACCACCTGCCCCTAGCAACAGCTAACTGTCCAGGACGAGAGTGCGGCAGTTTCTTTCACCTAATTTCAAAACCCCTCACTACATCTTGTTTATTCCCTGTTATAAAAAGTCTGGCCTGGAAAGAATGCCAGCACAAATGCCAGTGTCTTTTCTGGTTTCACTATCTGGTCCCCCTACCTTACCTTCAGCAAGAATCCTGTCAAGTCCTTGGCTGATGTCGGTCAAGGCATTGAGTGTTGGCCTGTGAACCAAAAGTTACCAGTTCCATTACCAGTCAAGACACATGTCTGGATTGCAGATCAATTCTCAAATTGGGGGCAAGCAAGAGGTAGCCAAAGAATCTCTCACACATGGATGTTTCTCTCCCTGTCTTTCTTTCCCCCTTCCTCTCTCTCTAAAGATAAATGAATAAAATATTTTCAAAGGAGTACCCATCAGACTGTCAGCTGACTTCTCAAAAGAGACCATACAGGCAAGAAGGGGCTGGAAAGAAGTATTCCAAGTCATGAAATCCAAAGACCTACTGCCAAGATTGCTTTATCCAGCAAAACTTTCATTTAGAATGGAAAGACAGTTAAGTGCTTCTCAGATAAGGTCAAGTTCAAGGAGTTCATCATCACCAAGCCCTTATTATATGAAGTGCTAAAGGGACTTATATAAGAAAAAGAAGATGAAAAATATGAACAGCGAAAGGACAGCAAACTCACAATTATTAACAACCACACCTAAAACAAAAGCAAACCAAGAAGACAGTTAGATCAGGAGTGGAACCATAGAAATGAAGAACACATAAAGGGTTAGCAACAGGGGAGTGGGAGGAGGAGAAGAGGGGAGAAGGTACAGAAAATAGCATAGACGGTAGGTAGAAAATAGATAGCGGGGAGGGCAAGAATAGTGGGGGAAATATAGAATCTAAAGAACTTGAGACACGTGGTTATAAACTAAGGGGGAGAGAATGGTGGAGGAGGGGATGTGCGGGTGGAGGGGAATGAAGGGGGGAATAGAACAACTGTAATGGTATAATCAATAAAATATATTTTTTTAAAAAAGAAAGACTAGTCGGAAAAATGGCAGCGGAGTAGGATGGAGCAACTCCAGTTCTCATACCCCTGGGAGAAAATCCTGGCAGATTTACTGAAGAACAGTGCAATCAATTCCCCAACCAACACTTCCCCAGCATTTATGAAAATAAGAGACCAGAGATAGTGACGAACCAGACAGCTACATGTCGTTGGGTTCTCAGGGATGTGAGTAAGGAGGCGTCCAGGCCAGCGGCGGCCCTTGGCTGGCACATAACGAACCTGCAGTAGCGGCTACCAGATGCCAGGGCCCAGAGGCTTCCGTCTGTGCCCAACGACAGGGGTGTCTGCCACGGAGAACTCATCGGGAGCCCGGCACCCTTGAGTAAAGTCAAGGGCGGTAGCGGCAGGGCTGGCTGCTCTCGGCAGGGCCGGCTGCCCTCAGGAGCCAGGCAATCCGGAGGAAAGTCAAAAGCAGCAGCGGTGGGACCAGAAGCCATTGGCCAGCACATAAAGACTTCAGAGCTGCTGCTGCTGCAGCTTCCAGGGCCCAGAGGCTTCTGTCTACGGCCAGCGTTGGGGCATCTGTCACAGAGGACTCATCGGGAGCCCAGCACCTATGAGTAAAGACAAAAGGGGCAGCGGCAGGGCTGGCTGCCCTCAGCCAGCCCAAAACACCTCGGAGCTGCTGCTGCCACTGCATTAGGGGTATAGAGGCTTCTGTCTGTTGCCAGTGCCACAGAGGACTCATAGGGAGCCCAGCACCCAGTGGAGCAGTGGGCCAGCTGCAGGGTCCTTGGAAGAACTGGCTCCCTCCCTCACCATCTAGGTGGGGCTGGGTGGCAGAGACCTGTCTGCCTAGGTGTGCAGGGAGGGTGGCAAGGACAGGGGGCCATGTTCAGTTTCGATCTCTGTGGTCGCCAGCCCACCAGCCTGCCAGCCTAGCAAATTTGAGAGGGGTATTGTCCTAACCAGTCAGGTTGGGGATTGGGCTGGGCTGAGAGGCAGACTTTCTGGAGAAGTTTTTACTGGAAAGTGGACTGAGGCGTTCTCCTGTGAAGGCAGCTTGACTTGCTTCTCACCCAGCCACAGGACTGGGAAGAACCAGTACCAGATCCCATGGGACCCAGGTAGCCTGTCGGGTGGGCGGGCACCCACACTCCAGTTTGGTAGCCTGGGTGGCTAGCCAGGTGGGCTAGCAACCCAGATGACAGAGGGGTCCTGCCGAAACCAGAAAAACCAATTGGACAGTCTGAAACCAAAAAGGGAGGAGATTTTTGGGTTTTTTTTTAACTTTTTTAAAACTTTTTTTAAATTTTTTTTTATTTCTTTAAATTTTTTTCAGTAATAGTATATATTTTTAATTTTATTGCTGCTGTATCATTCAGTACTCTGTTCCTCTCCTTTCTTTTTTCCTGTTTTAGTCCTTCTTCCTTTCACCCCAGACTTATTGCTTTTTCCTCACTTCTCTTGCCCTTTTTTTGTGTGTTTATTTCTTTGTTTGTTGCTTTCTATACCACTGTAAATACTTCAGAACACATCGCTCAGGTCGTAGCCCACTTTACAGGTTCCTGAATTCTATTACTGTACTGATTAACTCTACTTGCTCACATGCTACGTCTATTTACTATTCTTTACTCTCACCTTACCTCAAAATCTGACCACCCGCAAACTCACTGCTTTCGAGATACAACTCACAAGACTTCCCTCCCCAACAAGAGACTTATCTTTAGTCTATCCTTTCTTAAAAGTGGCAAATTGGGTTGAAGATTACAGTTAACACTATATAGAGCCTAAGATCTTCTATTTTTTCTCTACCGGCTGTGACTGTAAATATCATCAAGTACTCTCCTGCTGTCATAAACCATTTTGCCTCCCCCTCCAACTGATCACACACACACACACAAAGAAAGGAGTAGGTGGAAGCAGAGAACATCAAGACACCTGCAGGAGACTGCACCACTGAATTTCACAGGTATTCTACCACAGAAGTTCACACCATAAACCTAGGGAGTCAGAACAGATCAATTTAAGAAGCTGAGGCTAACAAGAAGAGTCTCATAAGCAATGGGAAGACAAAGAAACAATGCCCAAATGAAAGAAAAGGTGGAAGTCTCAGAAATAATGTCAGGTGAAAGAGAGGCAAGTCAGCTATCAGATATTGAATTGAAAGCACTAGTTATCAGGAAATTCAAAGAGCTCACAATGAGCTACCAGAAACTAGAGGGGAGCTACCAGAAACTAGAGGGGAGCTACAATGAGCTCTCCGCAAACTATATCAACATGAAAAAGGAAATAGAAACTATCAGCAAAGGACAAGAGGAAATGAAGAATACAATTTCGGAACTGAAGAACACAGTAGAAGGAATGAAAAGCAGGATCGATGAGGCAGAAGATCGGATCAGTGAGTTGGAGGACACAGTAGAAAGAATCTCCCAGAAAGAGCAAGAAAGGGAAAAGAGGCTCAAAAAGAATGAAGATGGACTAAGAGAAATGCAAGATAATATGAAACGTAATAATATCCGAATAATAGGAATACCAGAAGGAGAAGAAGAAGAACAAGGGATAGAAAACCTATTTGAAAGAGTAATGATGGAAAATTTTCCTAATTTGATGAGAGAAAAAGTTACACGAATCCAGGAATCACAGAGAGTCCCATTCAAGAGGAACCCAAAGAGGCCCACTTCAAGACACATCATCATTAAAATGGCAAAATTTCAAGACAAAGAGAGAATCCTAAAGGCAGCAAGGGAGAAAAAGGAAGTAACATACAAGGGAGCCCCAATAAGGTTAGCTACTGACTTCTCAATGGAAACACTCCAAGCAAGAAGAGAATGGCAAGAAATATTTCAAGTAATGAGAACCAGAGGCCTACAACCAAGGCTACTTTACCCAGCAAGGCTCTCAATCAAGATAGAAGGCCAAATAAAGAGCTTCCAAGACAAAAGAAGTCTAAAAGAATATGCCTCCACCAAACCAGCTCTACAAGAAATACTAAAAGGGCTGCTTTAAGGAAAGGAAGGAAAAGAGAGAGACAGAGAGGAACTGTGGTACAAAAATGGCAATGAATAAGTCCCTATCAATAATAACCTTAAATGTAAATGGATTAAATGCTCCAATCAAAAGACATAGAATAGCTGAATGGATAAGAAAGCATGACCCACACATATGCTGCCTACAGGAGACCCACCTCAGGACAAAAGACCATCACAGACTAAAAGTGAAAGGCTGGAAACAAATTTTCCAAGCAAATGGACAAGAAAAAAAAGCCGGGGTAGCAATTCTAATATCAGACAAAATAGACTTCAAAAAAAGGGCCATAAAGAGAGACCCAGAAGGTCACTTCATATTGCTCAAGGGAAGAATCCAGCACGAAGACATTAACATCATAAATATATATGCACCCAACATAGGAGCACCCAAATATATAAGAAAAATCCTAGAAGACTTCAAGAAAGATATTGACAGCAACACAATTATAGTAGGGGATTTTAACACCCCACTGTCAAAAATGGACAGATCTTCCAAACAAAATATCAACAAAGATATAGCAGCATTAAACGACACTCTAGAAGAAATGGACTTGACTGATATATATAGAGCGCTTCATCCCAAAGAAGCTAAATACACATTCTTTTCAAATGCACATGGAACATTTTCAAAGATAGACCACATGATAGGACACAAAATGAGCCTCAACAAATTCAAGAAAATTGAAATCATACCAAGCATTTTCTCTGACCACAAGGGACTGAAATTAGAAACCAACCCCAAAGGAAAAAACCCAAAACACCCAAAATCATGGAGACTGAATGGTATGCTATTAAACAACGAATGGGTCAAGATTGAAATTAGGGAAGAAATCAAAAAGTTTCTGGAAACAAATGAAAATGAACTCACAACAACCCAAAACTTATGGGACACGGCCAAGGCAGTCCTGAGAGGGAAGTTCATAGCAATACAGGCTTACCTAAAGAAAATAGAAACATTTCAAACAAACAACCTAACCCGACGCCTGCAAGAACTCGAAGAACAACAACAAAGACAGCCCAGAGCAAGTACAAGGAAGGAAATAACCAAGATCAGAGCAGAATTAAATGACATAGAGACCAAAAGCACAATTATAAGGATCAATGAATCCAAGAGTTGGTTTTTTGAAAAGATAAACAAAATAGACAAGCCTTTAAGTAGGCTCATTAAGAAAAGAAGAGAGAGGACACAAATAAACACAATCAGAAATGAAAGAGGAGAGATTACAACTGATACCACAGAAATAGAAGGGATTGTAAGGAATTACTATGAAGAACTGTATGCCAAGAAATTTGAAAACCTAGGTGAAATGGACAAATTTCTAGAAAAATATAATCTTCCAAAACTCAATGAAGAAGAAGTAGAAAGCCTGAACAGACCAATAACAGCAAATGAAATTGAAGCAGTAATCAAAAAACTCCCATCACACAAAAGCCCCGGACCAGATGGTTTCACAGGAGAATTCTACAAAGCGTTTAAGGAAGAGCTAACCCCTATTCTTCACAGACTATTCCAAAAAATCCAAAATGATGGGAAACTCCCAAACTCTTTTTATGAAGCGAGCATTATCCTAATTCCAAAACCAGATAGAGACACAACAAAGAAAGAAAACTTTAGGCCAATATCACTGATGAACATAGATGCTAAAATCCTCAACAAAATATTGGCAAATCGCATCCAACAATACATCAAAAAGATCATACACCATGACCAAGTGGGATTCATCCCAGGGATGCAAGGATGGTTCAATATCCGCAAATCAGTAAATGTAATACACCACATAAACAAAAGCAAGGACAAAAACCACATGGTCATATCAATAGACGCGGAAAAAGCTTTTGATAAGGTACAACACCCATTTATGATAAAGGTACTCAGCAAAGTGGGAATAGAGGGAGCATTCCTCAATATAATAAAGGCCATATATGAAAGACCTACAGCCAACATCATACTGAATGGGCAAAAACTGAAAGCTTTTCCACTAAGATCAGGAACAAGACAAGGTTGTCCACTTTCACCACTTCTATTTAATATAGTATTGGAAGTTCTAGCCACAGCAATCAGACAAGAAAAGGAAATAAAAGGCATCCAAATCGGAAAGGAGGAAACAAAACTGTCACTGTTTGCAGATGACATGATAGTGTACATGGAAAATCCTATAGACTCTACCAAAAAACTGCTGGAACTAATAAATGAATTTGGCAAAACAGCGGGATACAAAGTCAATATCCAGAAATCAAAGGCATTTCTGTATACTAACAATGAATCAGCAGAAGCAGAAATCAAGAAAAAAATCCCATTCGATATAGCAAAAAGAAAAATAAAATATCTGGGAATAAATCTAACCAAGGAGGTTAAAGACCTGTATGCAGAAAATTACACAACACTGAAGACAGAAATCAAGGAAGACACAAACAAATGGAGACGTATACCGTGTTCATGGATTGGAAGAATTAACATCATCAAAATGTCCATACTACCCAAAGCAATTTACAGATTCAATGCAATACCTATTAAAGTACCAATGGCATATTTCACAGACATAGAACAAACACTTCAAAAATTTATATGGAACCATAAAAGACCCCGAATAGCAGCTGCAATGTTAAGAAAGAAGAACAAAGTAGGAGGGATCACAATACCTGATATCAAACTGTATTACAAGGCCACTGTAATCAAAACAGCCTGGTACTGGCATAAAAACAGGCACATAGACCAATGGAACAGAATAGAGAACCCAGAAATAAACCCAAATCTCTACAGTCAATTAATATTCGACAAAGGGGGCAGTATCATAAAATGGGGTAAAGATAGCCTCTTCAACAAATGGTGTTGGGAGAACTGGACAGCTACATGCAAAAAAATGAAACTCGAGCACCAACTTACATCATACACCAAAATAAATTCAAGGTGGATAAAAGACTTAAATATAAGCCATGACACCATTAAAGTCCTAGAGGAGAACATTGGCAGGAAAATCTCAGATATTTCACGCAGCAACATTTTTACTGATATGTCCCCTAGAGCAAGGACTATAAAGGAAAGAATAAACAAATGGGATCTCATCAAAATAAAAAGCTTCTGCGCAGCTAAAGAAAACAGCATTAAAATAAAAAGACAACCAACTGTATGGGAAAACATATTTGCCAATGATACCTCAGACAAAGGTTTAATCTCCAAAATATACAAAGAACTCACACGACTTCACTCTAAGAAGACAACTAACCCAATTAAAAAATGGGGAAAGGACTTGAACAGACACTTCTGCAAGGAGGACATACAGAGGATCCAGAGACACATGAAAAGATGCTCAATATCACTAGCTATCAGAGAGATGCAAATTAAAACTACAATGAGATACCACTTTACACCGGTGAGAATGGCTATCATAAACAAAGCAATAAACAACAAATGTTGGAGAGGGTGTGGGGAAAAGGGGACTCTGGTCCACTGTTGGTGGGATTGCAGACTGGTACAACCATTATGGAAAACAGTATGGAATTTTCTCAGAAAACTAAAATTGGACTTGCCTTTTGACCCAGCAATTCCACTGCTGGGATTGTATCCTAAGAACCCTAAAACACCAATCCCAAAGAACCTATGCACCCCAATGTTCATAGCAGCACAATTTACAATAGCCAAGAGTTGGAAGCAACCTAGGTGCCCGTCAGTAAATGAATGGATCAAAAAACTATGGTACATATACACAATGGAATTTTATGCTGCAGAAAGAAAGAAGGAGCTCCTACCTTTTGCAACAACATGGATGGAACTGGAAAGCATTATGCTGAGTGAAATAAGCCAGGTGTTGAAGGACAAATACCATATGATCTCACCTCTAACAGGAAGCTAAACAACAAAGCAAACAAGCAAGCAAAATATAACCAAAGACACTGAAATAGAGAACAGGCTGACAGTGACCAGAGGGGAGAGGGGAGGAAATTTCAGGGGAAATAAGGGAGGGATTTAGAGGAACATATATAATGGATACATGGACAACAACTGAGACGGGTGGAAATGGGAGGGAGGGGGGAGCATGGGGTGGTGGGATGGGATGGGAGTAACAGACAGAAAAGTGTACTTGAAAAACAATTAAATTAAAAAATATTTAAAAATATAATAATAAAAAAAAAATTTTAAAGAAAGAAAGAATCCTCTTAGGTTGGTTAACCAGAACACCCCTCTCCCTTTTCCTCTGTTGCCTTTATATCTCCTCAGGAATTTTCCAGCCAATGATTCCCACCTGCTCCTTGGCTGTAAAATTTTACTAGCCCATGCTATATTTGGGGTTAAGCTCAGTCTCTCTCCCACACTCCAAAATCCCACTTCAGCTATCCCTATACCAATCATGATGGTGCTGATTAAAGCCTGCCTTACCATCTTTAACACATCATTGAATATTTTTTCTTTAAAACACTCATAGATTCATCAACTAGGTTTAATAATATTAACATGTTGTATTTCTTTCTAAGATCTTCGGCATACATTTCCTAAGAATATTTTTTCATTGTCACAATATATTGGAACATTTTGTCACATCTGTTGTTTTGCACAAGTAATGCTTTAAATAATATTTATGTATATTTTGGCTAACTTAAGCCTGTTTATCCACATGATCTGTTGTAAGGAATGGGGTTGTTGATTCAAAGTGTAGGTTCATTTAGAATTTTGATAATAACTGGTAGATTATTCTCCAGAGAAGTTGCACCAATTTGCACTTCCAGCAAACAGTGTATGGGAGCTCCTTTGAAAAAGATAGCTTTTGATGTTTCTCTTTGGGTGTCTAATCTGGTGATCTTGGCATCCTGTGATGATATACAGAGTGTGTCAATTAGCACTTGAGAGTCACCATCTGTGTGAAGGCACTCAGAGCTTCTTAAACCCAGGGAAGCTTTTCAGAATCTTAAGTGTCCCCTAAAAGTCAAACACCAAGAAGGCATAAATTCTAAAATTTCAACTCTGATTATCTAACTATACCTAAATCAAAGAAAGATCTAGTAAACTTTCTAGATAGAGATTTAGTTTCACAGAAGCAATATCAAAAGGAAAGCAAAAGGATAGAGGTGAGTTAGTTAAGCAGCTTATTCCAGTACATTTCAAAATCCCCTCTACACCCTCCCTATTATAGAGAACCAAACTGTCTCCCAAAGACAAAAATAAAAAATGAAAGTCATAAAAATATTTATTTTAGATAAAAGCAATGACTAGTTAAGCTCAATCCACTTAATTCAGATAAAATTAATTGATAATTTGTTAGGTTAAATATCATATTATTAGTACTATAAGATGCACTAGACCATAAGACACAACTTGGTTTTCAAGGAGGAATATAGAAAAAAAAATTTTGAAACAAAAAATGTGGTCAAATATTTAATAATCTGTGACCCCACTCCACCGTCATGCTCCCTCCTACAGTGAGCCAGGTAAGTTACATTCAGACTATAAGATGCACCCTCTCTTCCCTCCCAAATTTAGGGAGGAGTTTGTCTTATAGTCTGAAAAATATGGTAAATTGTTTCAGACACTGCTGAGCATGAAAACAGAAGTGAAACAACCGTGGTTGATAAGAGAGTTAAAGTTATTTATGTTTTCCCAGAAGGATGACAGAAGGAATTGGTGGAGTCAGCATATCTTCTTAACATGACTAGCTATACAATGAATAATTAATTTTGCATCAGGATCTTTGTTTTATTTTAACTTATAAAATACTTTCAACCACTATTTAACATGATGCTCTCATACAAGTTTATAATAACATTAGCCACTAAAACAAGTATGGACAAAATTGACAAAAGGTTTGCATATTTGTTTTTTATTTGATTCTTAGCTTTGCAGAAAGAAAACCATGGCTCAGAAATAAATATATTTAAATAGACTAATTTCACATAGCTAGGAGTTTTCAAAGCTGAAATTAAACCCAGAATATGTCTTTTTTTTCAATTTAAATATTAATAAAATTTTATAGAAGAAGATTAAAAATCATAAAGTCTGAAATAGTCATATCAGTCTTTATATTTGAGAAGGTAAATATATTTATATAGACATATATTCCAATATATGTAATAGTTTGTATCATGTCAAAATAATACAGATTCATTTTTTAAAATAAAAATAAGATTTATTTTTTTTAAATTTGTACACATAGAGCAAACCAGAGAACTATAACATCTAAGAATGCCACTACCCAGATATGATCAGTGTTTACACATTGGTATATATGTACATACACATATATACACATACACATACACAATTGTATGTGTACACAAGGTCTGTCCAGAAAAAGTCCAGCCATTGTTGATATAACAAGAATGGCTTGTGTGACATAGATGTACCCTGGCAGCCAAAGAGACTGGACTAGAATGCACATGTGTGAACAATGATGACTTCACTGTGCCAGTCAATGGGGATGGTAGATGCCATTGAGTTAACATGTGTACTGTGTGCATGTCTCATTCAAACACGTAGAGCATTGTTCTACATGTGAACAAGTAGAGCAATGAATCTGCATCAAATTTGTGTTAAGCTTGAACATTCCTTCATGGAAACTATTTGGATGATTCAGAAGACCACAGCTTTCACCTTTTATAAAAAGTGGCTAGCTGGGTGAAATGGGCAACTGGTGATTGGCAGCTTCATCACAACAATATGCCTGCTCATGCATCACATCTTGCAATTGCCCAACTCATGCAGAGTTTTTTTGTGAAACCTCAAATCACCCAGGTGACTCAGCCCCCGTACAGCCTAGATTTGGCACCCTGCAACCTCTGTCTTTTCCCAAAACTAAAATCACCTTTGAAAGGGAAGAGATTTCAGACATTCAGTGAGATTCAGGAAAATACAATGGGTCAGCTGAGGGTGATTGGGAGAATTGTGCGAGGTCCCACGGGCCCTACTTTGAAGGAGGATGAAGGGTCATTGCACTATGTACAATATTTCTTGTATCTTGTAACTTGTTTCTTTTTTACTGAATTTATTGGGATGACATTGGTTAATAAAATTATATGGGTTTCAAGTGTACAATTCTATAATACATCAACTGTATATCATGTTGGGTGTTCACCACCCCCAGTTAAATTTCCTTCCATCACCATTTATCCCTCCTTTACCCTCTTTTACCTTCCCCACCCCCTTCTCCTTCTGGTAATCACCATACTGTTGGCTGTGTCTATAATCTATTTGCTTAGTCTCTATTTTTCACCCAGCCGTCTAACCCCACTCCCCTCTAATAGCTATCAGTCTGTGCTCTGTATCTATGAGTCTGTCTCTATGTTGTTTGTTCATTTATTTTGTTCATTAGGTTCACATATAAGTGAAATCATCTTCTCTTTAAAAATGAGAGGTCTCTCACAGTGCACCCAAAGATAGTAGCTAAGCTGAACCGTCAGGAACTGCTCTGCCTGATTTCAGGAATTGTAACCGTTTAAGGCTGAGTGTGCAAACTCCAGAATTTGAGCCACTTGGGAGACAAGGCTTGTCTCTGGCAGCAGATGCTGCCCCTGCTTTGTTCCCCTGCCCCCAAAGCATGACTGGAGATCTATGATGGGTAAGACTCTTCACAGCGAGGAGCAACCTCAGACAGAGGAGGAGCAAGACAGACTCGATCATTTGGGATGCCATCATGGAAGGACTCGGGGGAGGGGGCTGTGACAAAGAGGGAGTGATAGATCCTCACACCCCCCCCCGCCCCCGGGCTATTCTAACATAGCCCAGTCCCCTCATCATCTGGGAGAAGTGCTTCCTGGCTCTAATCCAATTAAGCCTGAAAACCTATGACAGGGAAGATGGTGCAACCTTTTACCAGCTAGCACAGGGTCCAGGATAATCTGACAAAAGAAAGAATTCTTAACAATCCTGTGAAACCTGGTTTGCTAAGAATGCTTTTAGTTAAATTATGAAGGCTCAAGCAGAAAAAGAGTTTAGATTCCCAAAGTTCTGTAGCCTTTTAGCTGATAGACCCTGATTTAGAAGAAGCCCTAATAGTTCTCTGTGTACTATCTACTGTTTACTGACTGACAATGATTAATAAGCTGTACCTGAAATCCTATGCAAAAAAAATCCAATAAAACCCTGTCTAGGCAAGTGTCAGCATGCTCTTCCCTTGAGAGACTTGCCGAAGCCACTCCAAGCCACTCTCCCCTTGAAAGGGCGGCCAGGCCATTCTGAGGCTCTCCCCTCTTTAGGGAGTAGCCGTCCCATCCTTTTCCTCCACAGGACTCAGTAGTCGGTGTGAATTTGTCTCATGTCTCATTCATGATGCCCCAGGCACTGCAAGCCGTGCATGTGTCACTGAACTTTGCACTCCTCCTGTCTCACCCTGTGTGCACCCAGAGTGAATGGAGGAGGGGAACCATGCACTGCACTTCTCTGGCACTTCATGCACAAAGACAGTAGCTGAGCTGAACCTTGCACCCCGCCTGTCTGGCACTGCATGCGCCCAGAGCGGATGAAGAAGCAGAACTGTGCACCCCAAAGCTCTGGCACTGTGCGCACAAAGACAGTAATAGGGGAAACTGTGCACCCGCCCATCTCCAGGTCTGCACTGACTCACACACTGTGAGCAGCTGAGTGGCTGATTTGAGCCTGGCAGCTCACAGAAGACCTGGGCCAGAAGCCGGGAAACTGTGAATAGTGTAACCCAAACCTGGTTCCCATCCTCTCAGAACCAAAGGAAGGGAGAAAAGTGAAGTCCAGCCCCCTTTTCCTGTAGCATCTAGGAAGACCAGCAAACTCTCTGGATGGGTTTAAAGTCAGCAGGAAGCTTATTATTATCATTTTTTTTCTTTTTGGATGCTCTCTCTTCCCACACTCCCCCCCTTTTTTTCTTCATCTTCCAAGACAATAAGACCTGGAGTTACAAAGGGTCCAGAGACAGATCAAAAGGGGGAGCACAAGGCTAACCCCAAAAACCAAGAAACTGAGACAAATTTCACTTTGTAGCCCACAGACCTGGCATTCTATTGTGTATGTGTATTATTATTAGCTTGCAGTTATTTTTTTACCTCTTTTATTTTACTAGTCTTTCTTTATTTCTCTTTCATATGTTTAGTTTTTCTTGATTTATTTCCCTGTTTAATTGCATTGTTCGACCATTTTTTCTTATTCTCTCTCTGTATTGTATTTTAATTTTCCTTCTTTCACTTCACCCATATTCCAATAACACCCAACTCTTGATCAGGTACCTTCTATTCTGTTTATCCAAGTCATTTATTGCTTGTCATATTATTTTTGTTCCAGTACTATTGTAAATGATTGTTGTTTCATACAATCATACATACTCCACAGCAACATTCCATGATCTTAGCCCACTTCACTTTAACCCTGAGCATTAGTATTCTTGTGGTTAACTCTGTTCTCTCTCATACTACATCTACTTTCTATACTTTAATCTCACTATATCTCATCATCTAACATTGCGCAAACACTCTGTTTTCTGGATTCAACTCATAATAATCCTCCCCTCTAACAAGAGTCTTATCTCTCACCTTTTATAAAAAGTGGCTAGCTTGGTGAAATATCACAGTTAACACTATACTTATCCAAAAAATCTCCTATCTCTTCTCTACTTGCTGCAACTTTAAACCCCATAAAATATTTTCTTGCTATTTTAATCCATTTTGCCTACCTCCTGCAACTGAGCAAGTACAAGAACAAGTGGGAGCTGTAAACATCAGTATACCTACTAAAGGAGAAAAACCACCAATAAAGGAACCACCAAAAAAGTACAAACCCAAGTATAACAAGAAAGCCCATACAAATGAAGAAAGAAAAAATCTAGAATGTCCAGTCAAAGAGATCAGAGACTACACCACTAAAACTCATAGAATTCCTACCATGGAAGTTCACCCTATAAAGACAGCTAGCAAAGCAAAACACCAGAAAGCACAGAAACAAAAAGAGTCACTTAAAATGGGGAGACAAAAAAAAGAACATGCAATCCAAAGAAATGGAACACTCCCACTAAAACAGCTAAATGAAATGGAGGTAACCAAACTATCAAATATAGAATTTAAATTAATGGTTATAAAGATGTTCAAAGAACTCACACACAACTATAAGAAACTGGGTGAGAACTATATCAACATGAAAAAGGAAATAGAAACTATAAACAAATATCAGGAAAAAATGAATAACATTTCAGAAATAAAAACTACATTAGAAGGAATTCTAAGGAGGCCAGATGAAGCAGAGAATAGAATCAGCAAGTTGGAGGACAAGGTAGAAAAAAAACTTCCAGAAAAAGCAAAAAAAAAAAGAGAGAGATAAAGAAAGAATGAAGAGGGGTTAAGGGAAATGCAGGACAACAAGAAATGTAATAATACCCATATAATAGGGATACCAGAAGGACAAGAAGAAAAGTAAGGGATAGAAAAACTGTTTGAAAAAGTAATGTTGGAAAACTTTCCTAATTTGATGAGAGAAAAAGTCACACAAATCCAGGATACACAGACAGTCCCAATCAAGAGGAACCCAAAGAGGCCAACTTCAAAGCACATCAAAATTAAAATGACAAAATTCCAAGACAAAGAGAGAATCTTGAAGGCAGCAAGGAAGAAAAAGGACCCATCATACAAGGGAGCCCCGATAAGGTTAGCAGCTGATTTCTCAATGGAAACATTACAAGCCAGAAGAGAATGGCAAGATATACTACGAGTAATAAAAGCCAGAGGCCTACAACCAAAACTATTCTATCCAGTGAGGTTCTCAATTAAAATGGAAGGCCAGCTAAGGAGCTTTCCAGATAAAAGAAGTCTAAAAGAATACACCTCCACCAAACCAGCTCTGCAAGAGATGCTAAAGAAACTTCTTTAAGAAAAAGAAGGGAGTGAGAGAGAGAGGAACACAGGTATGAAAAATGACAATGAATAAGTACCTGTCAAAAATAACCTTAAATGTAAATGGATTAAATGCTCTAATCAAAAGACACAGAATAGCTAAATGGATAAGAAAGCATGACCCACACATATGCTGCCTACGAGACCTACCTCTGAACAAAAGACCTTACACAGACTGAAAGTGAAGGGCTGGAAACAAATATTCCAAGCAAACAGAAAGCAGACAAAGCCAGGGTAGCAATACTCATATCACAAAAAATACACTTCAAAAAAAGAGGCATAAAAAGAGACCCAGAAGGTCACTTCATATATTCAATGGAAGAATCCATCAAAAAGACATAAACATTGCAAATATATATGCACCCAACATAGGAGAACCCAAATACATAAAGAAAATCTTGGAGGACTGCAAGGAAAATATTGACAGCAACACAATTATAGTAGATAATTTTAACACCCCAGTGTCAAAAATGGACAGATCTTCTAAACAAAATATTAACAGAGATATTGTGGCACTGAACAATGCCCTAGATGAAATGGACTTAACTGATATATATAGAGAGAGCCTTTTATCCCAAAGAACCAACATACATGTTTTTTCACATGCACATGAAAGATAGACCATATGATAGGACACAAAACAAGCCTGTAGAAATTCAAGACTATTGAAATCATATCAAGCATTTTTCCAACCACAAGGGACTGAACCTAGAAACAAACCCCAAGGAAAAAACCCAAAACACTCAAAATCATGGAGATTGAATAGCGTGCTATTAAACAATGAATGGGTCAAGAATGAGATTAGGGAAAAAATCAAAATGTCTCTGGAACAAGTGAAAATGAACTCAAAACTTATGGGACACAGTGAAGGCAGTACTGAGAGGGAAGTTCATAGCTATACAGGCCGACGTAAAAAAAGATAGAAACATTTCAAACAAAAAAAACTAATCCTACACCTACAAGAACTTGAGGAACAACAACAAAGACAGCCCAGAGCAAGTAGAAGGAAGGAAATAACCAAGATCAGAGCAGAATTAAACAACATGGAGTCTAAAAGCACAGTTATATTTTATATGGAACCATATAAAATACATGGTTCCATTTATATGGAACCATAAATGACCCAAATAGCTGTTTCAATTTTGAGAAAGAAGAACAAACTAGGAGGGATCACAATACCTGACCCCAAACTGTATTGTATTACAAGGCCACTGTAATCAAAACAGCTTAGTACTGGCATAAAAACATACAGATAGACCAGTGGAACAGAATAGAGAGCCCAGAAATAAACCCAAGTCTTTACAGCCAAATATTCAACAAAGGGGGCAGCAGCATAAAAAAAGTAAAAATAGCCTCTTCAACAAATGGTGTTGGGAGAGCTGCACAGCTACATGCAAAATAATGAAACTTGAGCACCAACTTACACCATACACCATGTATTTTTAAAAGATTTAACTTACACCATATATTTAAAAAAGAATTAAATATAAGTTGTGACACCATTAAAGTCCTAGAAGAGAACACAGGCAGGAAAACCCCAGATATTCCATGCAGCAATATTTTTACTGACGTGTCCCCTGATATATCAGTAATATTTTTACTGATATGTCCCCCAATCAACAAACAAGAAGTGTTGGAAAGATTGTGGAGAAAAGGGAACCCTAGTGCTCTGTTGCTGGAATTGCAGACTAGCATAACCATTGTGGAAAACAGTATGGAATTTCCTCAGAAAATTAAAAATGGATCTGCCTTTTGACCCAGCAATTTCACTGCTAGGATTATATTTTAAGAACCCCAAAACACCAATCTAAAAGAACTTACACACTCCAATGTTCATAGCAGCACAATTTACCGTAGCCAAGTGCTAGAAGCAACCTAGGTGTCCATCAGTAAATGAATGGATCAAAAAACCATGGTAGATCTACACAATGGAATTGTATGTGGTAGAAAGAAAGAAGTTCCCACCATTTGCGAGAGGATGGATGGAACTGGAGAGCGCTATGCTAAGTGAAATAAACCAGGCAGTAAAAGACAAATACCATATGATCTCACCTTTAACAGGAACCTAATCAACAAAATGAACAAGCAAGCAAAGTATAGCCAAAGACACTGAAATTGAGAACAGGCTGACAGTGATCTGAAGGGAGAGGAGAAGGAATAAAAGGGGAAAGGGGTGAAAAGTTTGTAGAAACAATTATAAAAGACACATGGACAACAACCAGGGGGGTATGCAAATGAGGGAGGGAGGGCTGGGATGGCGGGGAGTGGTGGGGGGAAGGCAAAAACTATACTTGAAAAACAATTAAAAACAAAGAAAGAAAGAAATCTTGCCCTGGCAAAAAAAAGGCAAGAGAAAAACATTCTTTCTTTTTCATACAAATGCAAACTTAGGATATATTTACATGGTCTTCATTTCTTTTTACTCACTTAATAATACATTATTGAAATCTTCTTCTTACTACAAACATATAATATGTGGTTTTACAAATATAATTCATATTAACTGTTATTCTATTGATAAAAATTAATGTTTTAGTGGTTGCCTAGTGTTAAAAATAATGTTACCATAAATACAACTAGTAGCAGTAGTCATGGCATTGTTCATGTTATTATCATTTCTATATACCAGGCACTTTTCCAAGTAATTAATGAGGTAGTTACTGTTATCTTACTTTTACAAATGAGAAAAATGAGGCACCTAAAAGTTAAACAAATTACCCAAATTATAAGAGGATAAATACATGCATGTTTCCACACGTGTGCTAATAAATATATAAAATAATTTCCACAATGTCAAAGAGAATATGCATTGTAAGTTTGATTCATATGACCAAAATGCCCTTTAAATAAGGCTAAATCAATTATATACTTCCTTCAACAATATTTTAAAGAT
Organism: Sturnira hondurensis; assembly: GCF_014824575.4. Lineage (NCBI taxonomy): Eukaryota > Metazoa > Chordata > Mammalia > Chiroptera > Phyllostomidae > Sturnira > Sturnira hondurensis. The sequence continues at coordinate 827,629 of NW_028083505.1, read as the reverse complement.
CTAGAATTCTTCTATTTACCAGTAGTGGGCATTACAAAATTTTGTGCTGTTTTAATAGGTGAACAAATCAAATTGTTATTTTTATTCAGCAATTAAATTACTTTAATTACAATTAAGTTTGGGTAACTTCATATATTTACTTGACTTTTATAATTATTTTCCTATGAACTACCTCTACTATAAATGTTTTTGATGTTGGGTTGTCAATTTGTAAGGTTTTCTAATATGCCAAAGAAATAATCCTGTTTCTGCCATATACAGGTTTGAGCAAAAGTAGGTTTACAGGCTGTAAGTATGTGAAAGAAAGTTTATTCTTGTATCACTACTTATTCTTGTATTTTTCTTTTTTACCTTCATTTACTATTTCTTTTTTAATTTATCATTGTTCAGTTACAGTTGTCCCACCTTTTTCCCCATTGCTCACCCCTAACTCATCACCCCCACTCCCACAGGCAATACCCCTGCATTGTCCATGTATTATATATTTTTCCATATGAACAACTATAAACCTACTTTTGTCCACCTCTGTATTTGCAAATATCTTTCCCAGCATTCTTGTTAACTTTCACAAAATTTTTATAGCTGCATTTTTGAGAAAGTAAGTTTAATTTTTACATAGATTCCACCATTTGAAGAAAACATATTATTTTTTTTCTTTCTTCCTTTCTTTATGTCTGCCTTTATGTACGCCAAACTTCATATCTACCTCTCTCTTTGTGTCTTTCTTTGTCCTTCCTTTCTCTTCCTCTCCTCCTTCCATTGTTTATTCTCTATTTTGATGTCTGATACAAATAGTTTCATTAATTATACTTCTTATATTCAGGCACACTACTATCAGGTTTCTATGGTAGGCCCTTGATTTTTGAATTTTATTGTATTCTCCCTCATCCCTGTTCTTATCACTCTTTTCTCCCTTATAGGATCCTCCTCAAAGATGCTTGATATATACCTTTTGTAAAGCTTCATTTGGAGGGAAATTTGGCCACTTATATTTATTGAATTATTTAATTGTAATATCCTTTTAAATATACATACATATAGATATCATGTTTTTGAAATATTTTAATTTACATCAATAGCATCATGCTATTGATCTTTTTCTATTTGTTAATAGTAAAACAACATTATATTTTAAAATCTGTCCATATGGCTTTTTATCCAGGCATTGCATTTGGTTATTCATTACCATGGATGTGGGTATCTCTGTAGCCCATCTCAAACTATGTCATGATAAACAATCTTGCCTGTCTGACTACTGACTTGAGTGAGTAGAATCCTAGCTGATATGGAATATTCACACTTAATTTCTCAAAGTGTTGCCAGACTGCCATTCAGAAACAAGACATCATTTTACTGTTTCAATAGCAGTAACATTTTCTTTCCTCTATATCTTGGCTGACAGCAAGAGTACTCTACATTACAATCTTTGATAATCATGGGTATAAAATGTGATCTACTTCTTTCAAATTGCATTTCTTTGATTATAAGGAACATCGAGCACCTCTTCAATTTTTGTTAGCTGTTCAAATTTCCCTTCTTTTTACTCTAATACTTAACATCAGTTGGCAGTTGATGGTGAAAAGACTAATGGCTTAAGTTGAATAGTTCTAAAACATCTTAGACAGAGTAAGCTACTGAACCTCAGTTACAGTTTCTCAACTGTATTATCAACTCATTACCTGTATTCCTGGCCATGGATGACTTCCTAGGGAAGGCTGACATTCAGGCCAACTCACTAGTTTAGCTGTATAGGTTGTTCACACTGCCCTGCATTATAATTGATCAGACACTACTTCTAATTGTGTAATGTCTGTGCCAAACAATCTTAATATTATTTTTGTTTATAGTACCTAAAATTAACAAAATTTTTCTAATTTCTTCTTCTATTCCCAATATGAGAACACTTCAATAGAAGTACAGTAAAATACCTAAAACAAACATTTGCAACTTAGCCTAAAAACCTGGTGCTCAGCAGGACAAAGAAATGAAATTGTTGAAGATATGGATTTAAAAGCTATAACACAATTGCTCCCAAAGTCAATAAGCTGCAAATCATTCAAACATTTGAAAAGAAATATGAAAATTTAAGTGAAGATTTCTTTGATTCAGGAATTGTACTTCTAATTTTCTAAATAAAACAATTTAAAATAACAAACTATGACTTACCTGAAGATATTCACTGTAGTTATGTAAGGGGAGGTGCATTTAAAAAGGAAAAAGTTAATTCAATATAGTTAAAACGACATGCATTTGGCCAAAGCCTGAACGTGGAATCTTTTTATTAATTTGATAAACAAATTCAGTGAAATAGCAAGATACAAAATTAATATCCAGAAATCAGTTGAATTTGTATATGACAATAACGAACTAACAGAAAGAGAAATTAAGAAAACAATCCTAATCACAATTGCTTCAAAAATAATAAAATAACTAGGAATAAACCTAACCAAGGAGGTAAAACACCTGTATTCAGAAAATTATAAGACACTGAAGAAAGGAATTAAAGAAGATACAAATAAGTGCAAGCGTGTACTGTGTTCACTGATAGGAAGAATTAAGATCATTAAAATATCCATACTACCCAAAGCAATGTATAGATTCAGTGCAATTCTTATCAAGATTGCAATGACATATTTTACAGAATTAGACCAAGTATTTCAGAAATTTCTGAACCACAAAAGGCCCCACATTGCAACAGCAATCCTGAGAAAGAATCACACTGCCTAATATCAAACTACACTGTAAGGCCACGGCAATCAAAACAGCATGGTACTAGCATAAAGTCAAACACAAAAATTGATGGAATGGAATAGATAGCCCAGAAATAAACCCACACTTTCATACTCAATTAATATTCAACAGAGGAAGCAAACACATACAATGGGCTAAAGATAGTTTATTCAATAAATGATACTGGGAAAATTGGACAGATACATGCAGAAAAATGAAACTAGACCAGCTTCTTACATGACACACGAGAATAAATTTAAAATTGACAAAAGACTTATATGTTAGACTCAAAACTATAAAGATCCAGGAAGAGAATATAGGCAGCAAAATCTCAGACATTGCTTATAGCAATATTTTATCAGATATAACTCCCCAGACAAGGAAAACAAAAGAAAAAATAAACAAATGGGACTACATCAAACTAATAAGTTTTTTCACAGCAAAGGAAATCATTAACAAAATAAAACCCCACAGAATGTGAAAACACATTTCCCAGTACATCTGATAAAGGGTTAATATCTAAAATTTATAAAGAACTTACAAAACTCAATACCAAGAAAACAAACAACCCAATTAAAAAATGGGCAAAGACCTAAAGAGATACATCTCCAAGGAGGAAATAAATACAGATAGCCAATAGACATATGAAAAGGTGATCAACATCACTAATTATTGGAGAATGCAAATTAAAACCACAATGAGATGCCATCTCACACCTGTCAGAATGACTAGAATCAGTAAGTGAATAAACAACAAGTGCTGGCAAGGATGTGGAGGAAGGGGAACCCTTTTGCACTTTTGATGGGAATGCAGATTGGTGCAGCCACTGTGGGAAGCAGTATGGAGATACCTCAAAAAATTTAAAATGCATCAGCCTTTTGACCCAGCAATCCCACTTCTGGGACTATATCCAAAGGAACACAAAACACCAGTCTGAGAGAACATAAGCACCCCTATGTTCACTGCAGCTTTATTTACAGTCGCTGGATATGGAAGCAGCCCAACTGTTCAATAATACACGACTGGATAAAACAACTATGGAACATTTACACAATGGAATACTCTTTGGCTGTGAAAAGAAAACTTTAACCTTTGTGAGAGCATGGATGGACCTAGAAAATATTATGCCAAGTGAAATAAGCTAGTCAGAGAAAGACGAGTATCAGATGATTTCACTCATATATGGAATCTAGTAAACAAACAGAACCAGCAAGAAAAATGGGGTCGGACTCATAGATGAAGAGCAGGATGACAGCTGGGGTTGGGGGTGGCAGAGATTAGGAGATGGAAGGATTAAAGCATAAAGGAAAAAGGACTCATGGACATGGACAACAGTGTGGTATTTGTTGGGGGAGGGGAGTTGTAGGGGACTAATGGCAATGGAAAAACTACAATAAATATTTTTTTAAATAACAAAATTTATTTTACTATTTTTGTTATTTTAATGGTAAATAAGGTCTCCAAGAATTTAATCAATAAAATGACAGGTTTGCTTCTTAACATCTAATGAATAAAAAGTGTTTTAATCTCATTAAACAAGTCTTAAGGAATGCATAGAAGAAGTGGCTTGAACAGGATGGAGATGAAGATAAGAAAGAGTGGTAGAGATCTGAGCCTCTAACATCGGCAAATTCAGATTTTTACAAAAGCAGTTTTGAGTATATTTTATATGGGTCTTCAAGAGCAACTGAGCTAAAATGAAATGTGTGCTAAGTATTGGTTATTAAGAATCAGCACAGTGTCAAAAATGCTATCTGCATTCATAACTGTAGGACTCAAATTAAAATATAGACCCAAATTTACTCTCTCAGCATCTGAACAATGATTTGCTTGTTAAGCCCTATTTTTCTGATACTGCTGATCTGTGTGATAAAGTAGAAGCTTTTCAGTGGAGGAGGTTAAAATTTAACTTTTAGCATGTGTGACTCCAATTCATCTCTTTTGAATGAATTTTCAGTTCGTGTGAAAATATATCCCTGCCTTTATATAAATTGACATTTGAAAGATGAAAGATAGTGGATCAACCCTATTTAGACTCTTATTGGAATAGTGCACTTACCAAGTTCTTTTAAAGAGCAATCCCTGAATGCTACTAATGTTGACTAAACATGCTCATGGATTCACATGTTTCAAGTATATTTTCTCCTTGAAGGGAATTTTATATATAACTATCGTACTACAAAGATGGAAAAGTTATTATCTATATCCTGGTGACTCAAATTCTAATGCCCAAATTACAGCCTCTATTTCTGGGACTCAACTCATATAAACCAACTTACTAATTGGCACTTCTATTTGGGTGTCTTAAAGACACTTCAGACTAATTGTATTCTATACTGAACATATCACTTTTTCAAACAAACCTACTATTCTTCAAAATCTCTTTCTCACAGGCTGAGAGCACTATCTACCAAGCTTTCCAGGCCAAAGTTACTCTTGGTTTTTCCTTCTTCCTCATCTCCCACAATAAAATACTCAAAAACTTTAACCTATGTTTCTGTTAAAATCCATCCATTTCTCAACACCCCTTATCATAGGACTTACTATACTTTGTCATAATTAATTTTTCATTTTTGAGTCTGATTTTACCTCTTATCAGTAAAGTCTTTATTTTTTTAGTCACTAGTCCAGAGTCTAGAACATAGTAAACATTACATAAATATTTTTAAATTACAAAAACTTTTAAATGAGAAAACAAGCATGAATAAATATGCACAGAAAGTAAAGTTCTGTTAAAAGGTAAAATGTAAAATGTTTTCAAAGAGAAGAAATAGAAATTAACATAAATAGTCCGTTTATTTCATTTTAACATTTGAATGAAGTATGTGTTTTGCTCCTTCTTTATGCTAAAAACTGCATATGTTTTTGTAAAATCATTTGCTTTATCATAACAAACTTTAGGTTGTACAGTTTTTACACATAAAGTAGTAAAAGATTGCATACTTTTATAAATAACAGTATTTAAGATTGCAAAGACTTTAAAAGATTTTAAAAGATTGCATACTTATAAATAACAGCATTCCAACATTATCATACTTGTTTTTCACCAAACCCTTGGGAAATAAAAAGAGATTTTTAAAATATTATTTTTCAAATAAGGAATGAAGACTTAGAAGAAATTAAACCCTAAACCAGGTTTTCTTGATTTTCATGCAAAGCTATATTATGAAATATGTAAAAAAAGATTGCCAAAGGGCTGACTGACACTAGCCAAACCTACCTGGAAGATGATGGAGAGAAAATGCCACTTGTTTCATTTTAAAGAAAATCTGTGAATCTTAACCATAATTGAATTTTCTAAGCAAATGACACCCATTCCCTTGGGTTTGTGCAGCAAGCTGATTAAGCCTACAGCTATGGAGACTGGCATCTTTGGTGTCCTAACTTCATAAGGAACTATTTTAGTTACATAGCAGACTAAATCTTAGATTTATATTTTATAGATTTTGTATGATTTTTTAAAATTCTTTACATTCATACAACTTACAAAGTACATGGCACATTAATATTAACAAATATTAAATGTATTAACATTAAATTTATTAATATTAATAAATTTCCCTAGCTAGTGTGGTTCAGTGGATTGAGCACAGGCCTGAAAACCAAAGGGTCACCTGTTTGATTCCCACTCAGGGCACATGCCTGGGTTGCTAGCCAGGTCCCTAGTAGAGGGTGTGTGAGAGGCAACCACACATTGATGTTTTTCTGNTATGATTTTTTAAAATTCTTTACATTCATACAACTTACAAAGTACATGGCACATTAATATTAACAAATATTAAATGTATTAACATTAAATTTATTAATATTAATAAATTTCCCTAGCTAGTGTGGTTCAGTGGATTGAGCACAGGCCTGAAAACCAAAGGGTCACCTGTTTGATTCCCACTCAGGGCACATGCCTGGGTTTCCAGCCAGGTCCCTAGTAGAGGGTGTGTGAGAGGCAACCACACATTGATGTTTTTCTGCCTCTCCTTCTCCTTCCCTTCCTCTCTCTTTAAAAATGAAAAAAAAATCTAATAAAAATCCCCAAACTTTGACTTATTAAAAAAAGACATCAATAAATTTTCTAGCATTCTTAAGAGCAGAGTTACGAATTATCAAAGATGTGAAGGGCCTTAATGACCACATGATTTGCTGCTGCATTTTATAGGTGAGTAGATTGTTACCAGAACGTGGAGGTAGTTTTCCCAAAGTCACAAGACAGGGTTCTAGCACAGCAATGGGTCTCAAACTTTGGAGTATATCAGAATGACCTAGGAGACTGATTTAATCACTGATTGCTGGGTCTCGTCCCCAGAGATTCTGTAGATCTAACTCAGGACCAGAGATTTTGCCATTTCTACCAAGTTTCCAGAAGATATCAATGCTGTTAGTCCATGTACTACCCCGAGAACCATTGCAGTGCAGTGATCTTTACCCTATGCTCTACCTCATGAGTCCAATCCCTGTGGCATTCCGGGTAGATTGGTGCCCATCACCAGTCAGCCTCGGGTTTGTATTTCATGAGCCATAGTTGAAAAAGTACATTTATTAAGTAAACTAGTTTTATTTCATACTAATGTTATAATCATTAGGTTAAATATTAATAATTAAGTCTAAATGACTTTCCTAAGTTCTTGTAGATGGAAGGGGCCAAAGTGTGATTTCAAGACCAGTCCATCTAACACCACAGCCTATGCTTTTACTCTGACTTGAATCCGGTGTTTTTTCCAACGTCCTCACTGAAAAAAATCCTACTCCTAAAAAAGAAGGGAAGGCAATAAAGTGCAGTAAGATAGTATTTTCAACAAATGGTGCTGGAACAAGTGAAAAGCTTATTCAAGAGAATGAGAAGACAAACCAAAAGACTGGAAGAGAGTATTTGCAAAAGTAATATATGATAAAGGACTATTTTTAAAAATATACAAAGAGATACCACTTCACACCAGTCAGAATGGCCATCATAAACAAATCAACAAATGAGTGCTGATGAAGTTGTGGAGAAAAAGGAACACTGGTGCACTGCTGGTGGGAATGCAGACTGATGCAGCCACTGTGGAAAACAGCGTGAAATTTCTTCAAAAACTAAAAATAGAACTTCCCTTTGGCCCAGTGATTCCACTGCTGGGACTCTACCCTAAGAATTATGAAACACTTATTCAAAAGAACCTGTGCACCCCAATGTTCATAGCAGCGCAATTTACAATAGCCAAGTGTTAGAAACAGCCTAAGTGCCCACCAGTAAATGAGTGGATCAAAAAGCTCTGGTACATTTAAAGTGTGGAATACTACACAAAAGAAAGACAGATGGAAATCCTACCCTTCACAACATCATCATGGATGGAGCTGGAGAGCATTATACTAAGTGAAATAAGCCAGGTGGTAAAAGACAAAGACCATATGATCTCACCTATAAGTATAACTTAATCAATAAAACATACAAGCAAGCAAAGTAGAGCCAGAGACATGTAAATAAAGAACAAACTCACAGTAACCTGGGGTGGGAGGGTAATAGAGGAGAGAAGGGGAAGGGTTTTCAGTAAACATGTATAAAGGGTTCATGGACAAAGACAACGGGGTTGAAAAGAATCAAATGTGGGAGCAATGCAGGAATGGAGACAACTGTAACTGAACAATAATTAAAAAATAAATAAAATATGGCTGAATATTTTATTTATTTTGACAGCCATTGTGGGGGTGACTTGTCCCACAAGTCCCCCCATCTGCCACAGATGAAAGTAAACACTACCAAGACATGATCTGCTTGGGTAGGAGAGGTGGCCAGTTTCTCAGAGGAGAAAGGCCAAGAGCCCCTTCCTCCAGGGGCTTTTATTGGGTTGCAATACACAGGAATACAGGGCAGCAAGGATCAAACAGTAGAAAACATTTCAAAGAAATCTGAGGGCTTAGTCTGAGTCAGTTTCTGTCAGAAAAGGCGGTTGCAGAAACTTTGGGAGACATACTCATTTCCTGCTTGGACACTTACCATATAAATGAAAACACTCTCAGCAAAGCAGGTTTCACAGGATTTTTTAGAAATTCTTTCTGATGCCAGATTTACCTCAGATACCACTCTAGCAAGGCAAGGAGCTGCACCCCTCCCCATCAGGTTTTCAGGCTTAAGTTGATTAGATCCAGGAAGAACTTCTCCCAGAGGACATGGGGACTCAGGCTATGTCGCAGTAGCTGAGGGGCAAGGGTCCATTGCTCCCTCTTTGTTGCAGCCCCCTGAGTCCTTCCATGATGGCCTCCCAAGTGATCAAGTCTGGCTTAGGTTGCCCCTTGCTGTGAGGAGTCTTACCCATCATCAAGATCGACCATGCTTTGGGGGCAGGGGAAAAAACTGAGGCAGCGTTCACTACCAAAGACAAGCTTTGTCTCTTGTGGCTCATATTCCAGAGGTTGCTCTCTTATCCTTAGCCATGGGGGTAGTTACAACTCCTGAAACCAGGCAGAGCAGTTCCCAACAAGCCATATTTTATTTATTTATTTTGAAATCTTGACATTTGTAACAACATGGATAGAACTAGAGGGTACTATGGCAAGTGAAGTAACTCAGACAGGGAAAGATAAATACCATGTGATTTTATATACAGGTGAATCTCCAGACAAATCTCTGTGTTCCTTCAATTGTTATCTATAGATAATACCTCTTTTTGTATCACTATAGCCTTTTGCCACTGTTCAATGATCTATCTGTGTATGCTGTATACACCTACACGTACCATGCCCAATAAAAGCCATTTGAGAGAAGGGTTAGGGGCATTCTCCACTAAAAGGAATTGCCACCCCCTTTCCCACTGGAACAGTAAAATTGTGTCTAGGATGACTTGTATTCACCATCCACAGTAAACAGGAGGATTCTGTGGGCAGAAGTTCCTTCTGCATTAAACCATGAAAAGAAATACTTATTACTAAATGAAAGAAGCTAGTACAGAAGGGCTGAATACTGTATGATTATGATCCCAGCTGTATGTATGATATTCTGGAAATGGCAAAACTGTGGAGACAGTAAATAATCAGTGTTGCCAGGGATCAGAAATTGGGAGGCAGGGAAGGATGAATAGCAGAGCACAAAAAATTTATAGGGTACTGAAAATACTCTGTAGGAATACAAATACATGTCATTCATTATACATTTGGCAAAACTCATAAAATATACAACACCAAAGTGAACCCTAATGTAAACTATGAATTTTGGGTGATTATAATGTATTAATGTAGGTTTATCATCAGTTATAACAAAGGTACCAGTCTGATGCAGTATGTTGATAATGGTGGAGGCAAGGAGTATATGGAAAATTTTTGTGTTTTCATCTTAATTTTTCCATGAACTTAAATAACTTCTTTAAAAAGTAAAGCCTTTAAAATTGATTTTTTTTAAAAAAAGAGCACTATGAGGAATGTCAGTAGTCACCAGAAGCTGGAAGAGGCAAATATCAGATTCTCCTCTAGAGCTCCCATAGGAAATATTGGCTCACTAACTCCTTTATTTCGGCTCAGTAATACTGATTTCAGTTGCCTAGCCTCTAGAACTGTGAGAGAATAAATTTCTGTTGTTTTAAGAAAGCAAAATCTTTACTCCTCATTAGACGGTGTTAATAAGCATCAAATCGGTAATTGATTGAAAGGTGAAGATGGCATGCTAAAATAACAACTGCCCCAGGGAAACTGAGAATCCAGGGGAGGAGACAAGTGTGTATTCAATATAAATCATCCCACAGCCTCAGTTCAAGGCCTGCATCACATTGAGTGCTGAGTATATGCAGATGGAAGAACAAAACCTGGGTGAGAATTGATGGAGTTGGAAGGTAAATAGCATAACTTAAGGCCGTTTACCAATACAGTGGGCTCAGAAACAGGCCTGAATTAAGCCTTGGTCCTTACACCTTCCATGGGGTTGCCTCAGGCAAGGCAAATTGTATTTCTGGAACTTTGTTTCTCTTCAGTAAATGTGAGATTATAAAAGTGTACATATATTTTTTTCTCAGCTTTTCCTCCTGTGCATCTTCTTTATTTTCTTTCACACAACTACCACACTTAGAAAACTCCTGGCACCAGATGTGTGGTTTGTTTTTTTGTTTGTTTATTTGTCTTTGTACCAGTTAAGTCTCTAACACCAGCTGGGTTTCCTACAATTCAATTATGACACTATCTGGAGATAATGTAAGATACCACAGGTTACGAGCTCAATCCCATAAGACTGTCTATCATATCATATGCAAATTGCAAATAGTAGATCCCTTGGTTACCCACACATTCTGTCTGCTAGGTTACAAATCAGAGGTTCCCATGACCCCCTCCCCTTTGGATTTGAATTTTTAGGTAAAACAGCTCACAGAACTCTGGGAAACATCTACTTATATTTATCGATTTATTAAATGATATAATAAAATATAGACGAACAGCGAGATGAAGATATATACACATCAAGCTCTGGGAGGGTCTTGAATATAGGAACTTCTGTCCCCATGAAGTTGGGGTTTATCACCTTGCCAATATGTAGATATGTTCACAAACCTGGAAGTTTCTCAAACTCCATATCATTTAAATCTTTATAGAGGTTTTCTCATGTAGGCATGATTAAGTATTATTTCCATTTCCATCCCCTCTCTCCTCTCTAGAGAATGAAGGTGAGGCTGAAAAAGTACCTGATAAATAAAAATAAAATAATATAAAATAAGTAAAATAAAAATGGGCCAAAGATCCAAACAAGCACCTCACTAAAGAAGATATTCAAATGGGAAGTAGGTTCATGAAAAGATGTCTATGTCATCAAAGAAATGCTAATTAAAGCAACAATGACATGCCACTACACTCCTATTAGAATGGCCAAAATCTGGAGCACTCTCAGTACCAGATGATGGTGAGGATGCAGAGCTACAGGAGCTCTCATTCACTACTGGTGGGAGTGCAAAATGATAGAGCCACTTTGGAAGATAGTTTGGCAGCTTCTAACAAAACTGAACCTACTCTTACCAAATAATCTATCATAGAGTGACCTTATACAAAGTATATGATGGTATAGCATACTACACACATAAACTCTATGGTGCAGCCTATTGTTTCTAGGCTATAAACCTGTACAGCATGTCACTGTATTGAATACTGTAGGCCATTATAACACAATGGTAAGCATTTGTGTCTTTAACCATATCTATGATGGTAAGCAAACATTTTGGAACTTGATAGCTGTTGGTTGTACAACCTTATGAGTGTACTAAATGCCATGAAATTAGATGTCTAATTTTATGTTATTTGCATTTTATCTCAATACATGTTTTCTTGTTCCAGTTCCAGCAATTCCTCATTAGTTATTTCCTGAAGTTCCACCTCTAGGAACTTCTCACTGTCATCCCCATCCACAACCAGGTTAAATTGGTTTTCCATCTCAACAACTTTCTTGATTTTTTCAAGTTCCTCATCCTTGACAAATTACTTGATGTCATGGACTAACATTTTGAGTGTTTTCTCTCAGATGTCATTCATACACTTGTTGGTGACATCATCCCAAGCCTATGCAAGGCCCTTGATGCCATCATAGGTGTTTTTCTATCCCAGAAGCTCACCATTGTCTTCTCAGTAATTTCCTCAGCAAAGGCCTTCTTCAGGTAGTAGTCCTTAAAAGCTTCTATAATTTCTGATCCATTTGTTGGATCAAAGAGGCAGTATTTGGAGAATAAAACACCCCTTTGATATTGAGATGAAGACACCCAGTAAAAGAAAAATGTTTAGGAGCATCATCAACAATAAGCAAAATCTTGAAAGGTATATTTTCTCTAAACAGTACTTCTCCATTTCAATAGCAGAGCAATTCAGAGGACTCTTGGAAGGGAAGCTGGGTGACCCATGAATTCTTATTGCTCCTCTGGTAACCTGGCAGTGTGCTAGTCATATGTTTGCAGACCTGAGCTTCTAGCTCCACCAGATCACAAAAGGTTTCCATTTGTAGCCTGCAATGTTGCCCCCAGGAGATTCAAGATGGAGGAGGAGAAAGTGGAAGCTACACTAACTCTAGTCTTCCCAGGACAAACTGGAATTACAACCAATTTATTTAAAAAATTATCCCAAATAACCAACTGAACACTAGCTAGAGAAAAGCCTTATAACCACAGACAGACAGAAGAAACCACTCTACCACAATGAGACTGCCAGGGAGTGTGGAGAAAGCACAGGAGGACTGGCTGGAGCTGACTGGAGCTGACATTGGCAGGAGTTGAAGTTCCAGAAGAATATTTCAGTAGCTGGGAGGTTCTCCCTGAGAAGTGTGGGGTCTAAACAGCTACACTACAGCTGGAAAAAAAAATAATATCCAGCTGTGAAAAATACAGGGTTTCTGTTTGCCACAGAAAGGGAGCTAGAGACTTAGAGAACATATTAAAGGGCAAACATACAAGATTTAATTTGCAGCCACTCACCCTGGGCTCCGGCAGAGGGATGGCAGAGTGGACTAGAGACTTGAGGGGAGTCTGGGACTGGTGGCTCTGGGGAAAGAACTGAAGAAACAGCTGATGGTCCCTGTGCTGAGTCATTCCCCATACTGCAGAAGACATCTTTCTCAGATAGAGCACTCCTATCTGAATGGCATGGGCCTGAGGGAAAGCAATAGCCCCACCTGCAGGAATTACTCTGCCCCACTCCATGGAGCTTGAGCTGGATTGCTGATTATAGTTTGAGGCTATATCACTGATTAATTTATCACCTAATGTTGACCACTGGGAGCCCTATGAAACTTCAGCTGACTTTCCCCTGAGCCCAGTGCTGCTAAAAGCAAGCCTTGGTGTGCAGTCTTGTTCTTTATGCACATAATTAAGCCCAGCAGAAGGAGCCACATGATGCTGTGGATAACTGATAGCTCCAAACAGCTTGACCAGGGCCAGTCACAAGAAGTGACTGACAAAAGCCTACAACAGGGTCTTTTCAGATCTGCCTAATACACAGGAACAAATAAGAGAAATAGCTAAAGTGGGAAGACAAAGAAACAACCCGAAATTTAAAAAAGAAGAGAAAACTCCAGAAGAGCTAAATGAAATGGAGGCAAGCAATTTATCAGATAAGAGTTTAGAGTAATAATTATAAAGATACTCAGCAGCATGAAAAAAGATACAGAAACCATAAAAATGGCTAGTCAGACATAAAGAATGAAATATCTGAAATAAATAATAAATTGAAAGGATTAAACAGAAGGTTAGAAGAAGCAGAGGGTCGAATCAGTGATTTGGAAGACAAGGTAGGGAAAAAAATGCCTAGGCCGAGCAGCAAAAAGCAAAAAGAATTTTTTTAAAAATGACCAGAGCTTAGGAAACATTTAAGGCAACATGAGTCAGAACACATCTGCATTATAGGAATACCAGAAGGAGAAGAGAGCAAGCAAGAGACCGAGAACCTATTTGAAGAAATAATGGCCAAAAACTTCCTTAATTTGGTGAAGAGAAAAGATATACAAGCCCAGGAAGCTCAGAGAGTCCCAAACAAGTTGGACCCAAAGAGACCTACACTGAGACACATCATGATTAAAATAAGATAGCTTAAAGACAAGTAGAGAATTCTAAAAGCTTCTAGAGAAAAGCAAGTACTTATGTACAAGGAGCATCAATTACACTGTCATCTGATTTCTCAACAGAAACATTCCAGGCCAGAAGGCAGGGGCATGAAATATTCAAGGTGATGAAAAACAACAACCTACACCCAAAGTTACTTTACCTAGCAAGGCTATCATTTAAAAGCAAAGGAGAAATAAGGAGTTTCCCAGACAACAAACAGCTAAAGGAGTTTGTTAACACCAAATCAGTACTACAACAAATATCAAAGGGCTTGCTTTAAGAAGAGAAAGAAAAGAAGAAAACAAAACAGAGGAAAATAGTTTAACAGTAAAATAGCACTACATACTTATCTATCAATAATCACCTTAAGTGTAAAAAGCTTAAATGTTCCCATCAAAGGACATAGGGTAGCTCAATAGCTAAGAAAACAAAATACATCTATATGCTGCCTCCAAGAGACACATCTCAGATCAAAAGATACATACAGACTGAAAGAAGGGATGGAAAAATGTTTAAAAAAACTCCCAACAAACAAAAACCCTGAACCAGATGGTTTCACAGGCAAATTTTACTAAACATTCTGAGAACTGACATCTCTCCTTCTCAAACTATTTCATAAAATTGAAGAGGAGGGAAGGCTCCCAAACTCATTTTACAAGGCCAGCATTATCCTAATTCCCAAACCAGATAAAGACACTACAACAAAAGATGTTGTGCAAACCATTCTCATTTTATTAACAGTGACTGGACATTTTCCACACAGACCTCATATGCTTTTTCTGTATCTGCTCAGCAATCCAGATCATTAGAAGTTTCTTTACATGTGAAATAGGCCCTTCTTGAATTGTCGCTATTCTGCTTCCTCAGTGAAGCAGATCTAACAGCTTTCATCATTTTATTCTTGTTCTTCAAGATCATAGCCATGGTGAAATGTGACATGCCTGTCTGGGAACAATAACTATTGCTGATTTTCACCTTCATTAACCTTAATCATTTTTAATTTAGTTTTCAGACCAATCACTCAAAAGTCAAGCATAGGAGAAAATGATCCAATCTATAGACCCAGTAAACACGAGACGTATGAGGCTGCTGTGCCCTAAAACGATGTACTGTTTCACAGCAAGCTTTTTTATAACTAGAAACAGTACGCTCCAAACTCTTGGTAAGAAGTATAATATGGTGAATACATAAACAAGTAACATATTTTTATTATCACTAACAAGTATTATGTGCTATACATAATTGTATGTGCTATACTTTTATATGACTGGAAGTACAATAGGTTTGTCTACACCAGCATTACCACAAACACATGAGCAATGCATTGCCCTATGATGTTACAATGATTACATTATCACTAAACAACAGAAATTGTTTAGCTCCATTATAATCTTAGGACACCGTGCTCATATATGCTGACGGTAGTTAACCTAAGTGCTGCTATGCAGTCTGTGACTGTATTAGAACAAAGGATGATTCTAGTGCTCTTATCACTCTGGAATTAATAAGGGTTTTAGGAGCTCTGTTGCAGGCACTGGAAACAGAAACTAATACATATGTTTTCTCACTCTGCCTTACAAGGCAGTTACCAGATTGAAAATTCTATAAAGGTCAGGCAGAGGTTTAGAGATTGTGTTCTCTTTTTTGTCCTTGTTCTTTTGCCTTAACAATGATTGATCAGAACCTTTCAAAGTACAAATCACATTGTAGACATTCTATAAACATTTATTTATTACATCAGTTATGACTGATATGAAAGTTAGATGAGAAAATGGATGCAAAACACTTAGAAGAGTTTAGTTCTTAACAATTAATGGATGCCACTCACTGTTATTTTTATTAGAGGATAGAAATCAGTATTAAAGGGTGGAAAACGTAAAGAATTTTGCTCATTACACTTTGAAAAGTTGAACACTTATGAAAAACACAAGCTTCCATCCACTTGAAAAGATGAAAAGTTAATAAAAACTCAAAGGCCTGAAGTTATATTAGCAATTGTTTCTGGACTGGTAATATGTTTCAAAAGGTAATAGCATTTCTGTCTTTGAAAAATGATTTGCTTAATTTATCAGTACTAACAAAATCAAAATCCTTACCCCTGTACTTAAAATTTACATACACAATTCACCCTGCATATGCTTCATTACTAAGAAATAACTTGTATTTTCATTATTTCCTTCTTTGTTCACTTTGAGAAAAAAATTATTTCACTGAGACATTCCTACATTTTATTTTTATGTTCTTCTACAAGAAAATATTTTATTACCATTGATTTAGGAGTTAAGCTAAAAGTTTAATTTACTCTGTATATCTGGTGTTTTTTTTTATATTTCAAGAGTTAATTGGTTTGGTGTGGGATAGGAGTTTTTAGATTTGGTTTTGTTTTTTCTTTGCTAGTTAAAGCTTTTAAAGTTTAGGACTAATTTCAGAATATGCATATATGTCTTCTTACAAAGTAAAGGATTTCTTAGACAACTTGGTTGCAGAGAAAAAAAAAACAAGAAATAGCACAGGCAGAAATTTTTCATTGTGCTAAAAATCTCTGTGTAATATTCAGCATGCTTTATATTCTTACTTAATTTTATAAGCTCAAGAATCATGAGAAAACCTAAATCTTATCTCCTAACAGGTAAATGCCAAGGGAAATCCTTTATCAGTTTGTCCTAAGACTTTGGATATATTTTCTGGAAATAAGTAGAAAGCTTAGTTAGCTAGAGCTCATAAAGTTAGAATTTTGGTTGCCAATGAGCCCGTTATTCTGTACTTTCTCCACTTCCACAGAATTCATCTTCAACCATAGCCAGTAACTTGCAATGTAAGCCATGCGGGTCAATAACAAGTCTTTGTTTACTCTAAAATACACATTATTTATACATTTTGCTTTCTCAGTCATTTTATTTCTATTTAGTAACGAAATCTATCTTATGTGATTTAGAATAGGACCCAAAGTATCTTCCTGTGACTTTGTGAGAAACCGGTGTGATCAAATCAATTTTCATGATATATCTGTTTCTTTCCATGATTGAAACCCAGAATTGAAGACTGTATGTAGAAATTTCTTATGTGATTAAAGCATTTCAGGTTTCAGACTGATGTTAGTATTGCCAAGACAAAGCCTCCACACAGACTCTGTGAAAAGGAGCTCCTGAGCAGACTGAGTGAAAACTCCTAGAAGGAGGCCTTGGATTGCCATTCACCCATCCATCCTTTCATCTACTCATTCATTTATTTGGTTGTTCATTTATTTGTTCATTTATTTAAGAAGGATAAATTGGCGTCTGTTTAAAAATATACAGCTATCTATTTGCCCATGACACTCTTTTCCTGTGACGGATATTTGAAATTTAAGATAGTTCTCTTATTTTATTTAAACATAAATATTGCCATTATTTTATATGTGTGCCAGTTACCAAGTATCTCAACACACCCACTGTTCTATCTTTGCTCAATAAAGCTGGGGAGGAAAACTCAACAAGCCACTTTCTTGCCAGCTGTCCCTGTTAGGTACTACCAATAGAGGGCAGTAGAGAAAGACTGAAGAGCTGGAGGAGAGGGAAGAGATTTGATGAGCAACACCTCTGTCTTGCTTCTTTACCTTGGAAACAGCAGTGGCAGCAGGTCTACTCAATTTGCAGCTTTTCCATCACCTACAAAACCAGCCTCATCCAGTGCCCCCTCTTCAGAGATCTGAGTTTCAGCTCTACAGGGATCCTCCTCTGAGTTACTAAATTTAAAAAATTCACAATTATTTTCCCCAGCCCTAGTAGTGAGAGTTGTTTTTCACAATTGCCACTACCCTGCTACTTTAAAGTTGGCTTTCATCCTTTCAGTTTCCTAGTAAACACTACTGTATTTACAGTCATGCATCACTTAACAATGGGCATATGTTCTGGGAAATGCATCATTAGGCTATTTTGTCCTGCTCTGTGAACATCCTAGAGTGCACTTACACAAATGTGGGTGATATAGCTTACTACTATAATCACATGTGCTGTGCTTTCATTTCATACATCTGGCAGCACAGTCCAATTTTGGTACACTAGCTTCACCACAACTATGTGAGTAATCTGTTTACAATACAACTGTCAATAGCTGTGACATTGCTAGGTGATAGAAATTTTCCAGCTCCATTATACTCTTTTGGGACCACCATATACATGCAGTCCAGTGTTGATCAAAATGTCATTATGTGGTATATGACTGTAGTTAATAGTTGTTTATATCAAATTAGCTGTGTCCAAATAACTGGTATGTTGTCTGTCTTTTGATTGTCCCCAGAACTGACACAATATTGGATATTTGAAATAATGAATTAGTTTCGTGCTTAAGAAAAATAAGTCTGAGCTATAATAATTTGGCTATTCATATATTAAAATAATATAAGGCAAAATAAATGCATAGAATGATGATGCATTTCAAGAGCTGTAAGAAGTTGGAAATATTAACATTCTAATAGGGCCATGAAATCATGTTGAAAGTTTCTGAATTCAGTTTGAATTGTAACTTCCAATTGCATGACGACAGAGTTGAGCTGAGATTGACTAACCTGGCACTTCAGAACTTGAGATAAGAGAAGTTACTATAGGAATAGAGAAAGAAGAAAGATGAATAAATATGGGTTAAGTATCCTATGTTGTAAATACAATATGCCTTGTTTTATCAATTACAAAAATAATTTGTATTCACAGCAGAAAAATTGGAAAAGAAACCCAGGAGCCTACTACTACTGAGTGATTGAAGTTGTTTTCAGTGTCCAGGTTTTCTCTTTTTTATATTATTATAGTTTACTTACTGCTTTATAAGTTTGTTTTATTTAATAAGGTGATCAGTTTATAATGATGATAAGTAATTTTTATGTGTTGATATTTTGAATGTTATTAATATACTTTCTCTCTTACTTCGTTCATCTTCCTATAAAAAGTTAAAACATATATTTCAGAAGATATTAAAAATGAAAGAACAAGCAATACTCAGCCTCTGGTAAGAAAATTAAGATTATGCCTTAAGAAAACTAGCTGGAGAAGCAAGTGCTGTTGAGATAAGATTTTGTCTAGAAATCCTAGACAAAACATCGTAGAAGCATTGTCTCCTGTCATTTCAAATTGCAGCAACCTTGCCTGAAGGAGGCACACTTCTAGAGCCCCCTCAGAGTCTCACAGAGAAGGGCTTACACATACGGCAATAAATTCAGAGTGCTTCGTTCTTGATAATAGGAGGATATGACATAGGAGATGTAATAGGAAAGGAGAAAGGCAAGACAAAAAGAGGAGATTGAGACAAGCAAATATATACTCCAGTCTTACTTCAGGCTTGGCCACCGCCTGGCAACAGAGAGATTTGGCTTTTTCTGGACCATCCTTAGTTTCTATGTCCTGCTTTGGAGCCTGTTGAAGGATGTGNACTAGCTGGAGAAGCAAGTGCTGTTGAGATAAGATTTTGTCTAGAAATCCTAGACAAAACATCGTAGAAGCATTGTCTCCTGTCATTTCAAATTGCAGCAACCTTGCCTGAAGGAGGCACACTTCTAGAGCCCCCTCAGAGTCTCGCAGAGAAGGGCTTACACATACGGCAATAAATTCAGAGTGCTTCGTTCTTGATAATAGGAGGATATGACATAGGAGATGTAATAGGAAAGGAGAAAGGCAAGACAAAAAAAGGAGATTGAGACAAGCAAATATATACTCCAGTCTTACTTCGGGCTTGGCCACCGCCTGGCAACAGAGAGATTTGGCTTTTTCTGGGCCATCCTTAGTTTCTATGTCCTGCTTTGGAGCCAGTTGAAGGATGTGCCAGAAAGAGAGCAAGAGGGGTTTCTGGCAGTGACTACAAAGCAGTTTCTCTGAACAAAACTAGAGCAGAGACACAGTCAGGCCTTGAAGAGTCTCACTCTGCCAGGGAGAGACAGGTGGGGGTGGGTGGTACAAAGTCAGAGAGAACTGCCAGACCCAAAATAGCTAAGAGAGACAAGAATATAAGTTAGAACAGCCAAAATGTTCTGTCTTGAATGTCAGTAGGGCCATGGAATCTAGGCAGAAGGAACATTGTCCCCAAGACCAGCATACATTAAAAGTCACCACAATGATTTGAGGACCTTTTCTCCCTTCAATGTCACGACTTTTCCAAAGTCATCCATTCTGGTGTTCTTTCAAACACATAGCACCTTAGAAGAGTAAGCAAGTGGAGGAGGAAATTAAGAGAACTTGAGTTTTTTAATAAAAGTATAATTAAATGTTATTCAAAGTGATCATTTAAGTTATGAGACTGCACTAAGCTTAAAACCAGACTAAACATAAGTCATTCTTCCCAGTTACCAGTGGGTGAGGACTCAAGAGAGAAGGCTGTATTAGTTATACCTAAAAATTAAGTATGTTTTCTCTACACACCAGAGTCATAGTTTAAGTTTAGTTTTGCAGTTCCACTACATGATCATTTCTAACATAATTTTGAAGATACACATATGGTATTTCATAAGATGTAATAGTCACCAATTGCTGCCATAACAAATTTAGCAGCTTAAACAATACTCATTCATAATCTCACAGTTCCTCTGGGTCTCAAAAGGCTGAAATAAAAATATTGGGGGAGGTGTTACAATTCTCAGCTGGAGCTGGTGTTCCTCCTCCACTCACTGGTGACTTGCAAATTCAGTTCCTTTCAGTTGTAGGATTGATGTTCCTGTTTCCCTGACACAGGCTCCCCTGCACCTGCAAGCAATAATAGTACATCAAATAATTCTTGTGCTTCAAATATTTCTGACTTCCCTCACTACCACTTCTCTCTGCCTTCCTTATCTGCTTTTAGGGGTCTTATGTGATTACATTGGGCACACTCAAATATCCAGAATAACCTTTCTATTTTAAAACACACTGATTAGAAACCTTAATTACATCCAAAAAGTCCCTTTTGCTCTGTAAGATAACCAGAGGAGTACCAGCAGGGGACAGAAATTGTAGGGACCAAAATTCTGCCTACTACAAATGATACATCTAGAATGCAGATTGTCCCCAACTTAGGATGGTTCTACTCACAATTTTTGACTTGAAAATGGTTGCAAGGTGGCATATATTCTGTAGAAACCATATTTTAAATTTTGAATTTTGATCTTTCTCCAGGCTAATTTTATACAGCACAATATCTATTTAAAGGGATTTGGATATATATAAAGAGATTTGGAACAGGGTCCAAAACTCAAGGTGTCTAGGAAATATTAGAAAGACATATAAGATGTCCTCACCCCTTCCCCCCACAGGTGTGAGTTGGGGGAAGGGACACATGGAGCAGGAACATGCAGGGCTGTTTTGTACAGCAACAGCCTTTCAGCTAATCCATGGCATGGCCATTTAACATATCTATAATCTTTAACTGGTTACATAGATATGCTAGATAGCTGTGGCCATGCTCTGAGCCAGGGGGATGGAAGTGACTTCCCCCAAGGATGTAACTGGGGGCTGTCCTCCAGGTGACAGCACCTGCGTGAGAACTTGGACAAGATTGACTCCATGACATGGGGCCATACCTGCCCAGACTCACAATGGCAGCCCAGTAAACTTGGAATCATACAGGAATGCTGGAAGATGTAACTGATTGTAGGGGGATTCAGAAATGGTGGTACAGAGGAAGACTGGTGAGGGGATTTAAACCCAGACATGGCCGCCATTGAGGAGAGATCCACGTGGTTTGGCCAGAATGCAGATCCCCACAGCTCTGGTGGAGAGAAGAACCATGTGGTTTTGACCACAGTGGAGACCCATGCAGCTCTGATAAAAGAGGACCACGTGGCTTTGGGGTGCTCCCTTTGGCCAAGTGGCCTGGGAAGCAGGAGAGACTTTGCCTGGAAGAAGGGTGAAAGAACTCCTGCCAGTAGACCATGAGAAGGTGCCACATGGCTTTGGATTAAACTACAGATCCTGCCCGGATGGTGACACAGCTGATGGTGCCAGAAGCCTGAAACATGGATGTATGCTTCTTTTCCAGAGTTACCGTACCCCAAATTAGGGCAGGAGGGATAAGAGAGCACTGTGGGCATCTGTGGGTATTTAAAAAGGACTTTGATATTTTAATGAAGATGTTAGGTCACTACTTTAAGTCTGTATATCATTAAATAAGCATTTCCTTTTCTTTTCACTAATTTCTGGCATTGAGAGACATCTCTCCTATCTGGCAGCAGAAATAACAAACCTGGTAGGGGGTCTTTTCAGTAATCGTATGTCGTGACCCCCCCTTAGCCCTGTGTGTGTGCTGTGTTCTGTAACAGTACTAGTGTACTGTGTTACCAGCAGTTCTTGTATATGGTGTTTTGTGTATTTTGCAGCCTGTCATGTCTACGTAACACCCACCTGTGTCTCCTACTTCTGGTGAGAAGAAGAGGAAGGCAATACAAGATATTTGCCCAACTGTAGGTAGCCATAATGTTTGGTAGGTTAAATGTATTAAATGGATTTTCAACTTAAGATATTTTCAACTTATGATTGATTTATTAGAATGCAACCCTGTTGTAAATCAAGAAACATCTGTAATCTGCTTTGCTGGTTTCCTACCATTGTCCATTCAAGTGCTTTGTTTCTTTGCTTATAATAAATAATGAAGCAATGAACACCCTTGTCAAAAGTTTAAGCCCAGGTCCTTACCCAGGCAGTCTGCAGAGAAATAGCTGCTGATTCTGTCCCCAAGAAGCATGACTTATATTAAGTATTAACAGGCATTCAGTTCATGGGGACTTTCTACACCTGAAAATAAGAGAGAGGCTGTGAGAGCTCTATGAGGCTATAGAAAAACTAAGTAAGGTACTGTGCTGTCAAGCAACATCGTTATAGGCTCCAGTTCTCTTGGGAAAGATATTCTGAATACAACTGCTGCCTTTTTTGCCTGTGGCATAAATTCAGAGAAAAACATAGTTTTCATTTGTCACTGGTATCTAACCATGCAGAATTAAATTGGAGCTTGGTCAGGATACTATGATTATAATGCTTACACTGGAGAAAGGCAAAGAATGCTAACCAGAAGCTCCATGGCCCAATGGGCCCACTTGCATCCCAGCTTTAGGCTGTGAACATTCTGTCCTACAGGCCCAAATATGAGGGGCAGGGATGGAGAGTGGGGCAGGGCAACCCAGCACAGGATCTTACACAAGATTATTTTTTTTAACTTTTAGGAAATTCTTTCCAGTACTCAATTTATTTTAATTTCAATTAAGTAGGTAAAAATCTCTAATGATCCTTCTGCCAAAATCATTGTCAGTTCTAAATAAAAAACACAAATTGTAAAATTTTTTAAACTGTATATAAGCACAAATGCTGAGGAACTTGTTATAGGTAAAACAGAACTCTATATACAACCCTAGATTAATAAACTTTAAAATTCCAATTAAGTAGATAACTAAAATGAAAATTTTAAATATACTCAGGATTAAGTAGGAATGTGAATTTACCAATTTTAGTGTTTATAGATGGCATGTCAAATCATTGGGGGAAATTATGAAATTCAAAAAATGACATGTGATAATTTAATTGTGTGAAAATATTTATATTCCGTCTTTACCTTAGCCATGTACTAACATTTAGCCCAGATGAAGTAAAAAGAAAACAATAAAACGTAATATAAAGCACCAGAAGAAAATGAACGTGACATTTTAGTAATCTCATGGTACATCCATTCTTTCAAGTCAAACAAGAAGCATCTAAACTACTTTCAAATCCTTTCCATTCTGATGGTAAAAATAAAACTGAGAAATTTTTGTTTTATATTGTGTTTAAGTTTCACAGGCAATACAGCATCATGGTTACAATCCTGGATTTAGACTCTTGCTCCATTTTTCTGAGTTCCGTGCCCATGGACAAATTATGGAATTTGTTTCTAACTCTTCTCAACTGTTAACAGGGAGATAATAATAGCATTGCCCTGTAAGACTGTTATAAGAATTAAGCAAATAGGAACATATTGAAAACATAGATCAGGGTTTTGGCATGTAATAATCACTCAGTAAATGCTTATTTTTATTATTCTTTTTTTCTGCCCTCATGTTCTGATTCCAATGACACATAAATAAAGAAATTTGGATATATCCTCCATGTCATTTAAAAATACTTTTTCTACTTACTTACCTCATGTTTTCCTCTGAATATGAGAGAATTTCTTCCTTTGTCATCACATTTTGTGATTTTCTTTTCTGCAGAATCTAATCTGCTTTTCTTCCCCCCGCCCCGCCCCTTTAATTTACTTTAAATTTCAGGAAATCATCTTTTACATTTCTAAGCAAACTTTCTAGATGTCAGATTTTTTTCACTTCTTTTTCACTGCAATCTTCTCTCTTGCTCTCTTTAACCCATTTGAATTAGACTTTCTCACATTTTCTTCTTTTACTTGTAGTAACCACTTTAAATGTGTCAGTCACCTTGCTTTCTTAAATTAAGCCAATGTTTTCGGACATCGAAATGGTTTTCCCTTTGGTAATTTTTCCCTCTGTTTGCCCATCTTTACAGAATGTAATGTGAGAAAAGCCTATGAGTGTCTGAGGTGATCAGTAAGATGATTGATCTTTCAGAGATTCTGAGGTAATTTCCTTAAGAGATTGAGCCTTTCCACAACTTTCAAATTTTATGGAACAATAACAAGTCAGTTTAGATATTTATTTTTCTTTATTGCAATTCTAAGCTCCTATGTGAAAGGGAGGAAACAGATGTTTCAACTGTTTTCCCAAGTCTCATTTGTCTGAGCTTAATATTAAAGCATACAGTTAGTTGGAGAAGTGTTCCCTCCCTCTGCTTGTCAGTCTCTGGGTTAGGAGGCAGATATGGAGTGCCCCTTAGCATGGCAGTCTTCAGTGAGCTCCCCAAAAGCATTCAAATCATTTCTTCCAAAAAACTGTCCTGTAGCCAAACTTTCTCTCAGAGGCTGCTTCAACCACTGATTATGCTTCATCTTTCTCTCTAGCACCTATCAGCATTTGACATATTACATATTTATAGGTTCAGTTGTTTATTTCCTGTCCCCCATCCACCCACATACACATTAGCATATTTGGCACATGGTTGGTGCTCAATAAATATTTATTAAATGAATACATTTTTCTCAAGTGCTCTCTTCTTTCACATAGAATTAGTCTTAGTGCATTAGTTCTTTTCTCAATGTGCTTTCGTGTTATGTCTACTGATAAGAAATTTTGTAAAATTCTTGGCATGGTTTCTAATGCTGACATTTTCTATAATTTCAATGGGAATTAATACAAACTAGATGATGAATGTAATTCTTAAACTTTCATATTGAATCATAATTTCTCTCTACAGTTAGCTTGCTCTTCTCAAACTTCAACAGCCTTAAATTTTATTTTCTGTTGAACATAGTAAAAAATACATATGATAAAATGGTTTATAATTTAAAGCATTCCAAACTCTCCTGAACCCCAGTGCAGAGGAATTACTTTTATTATTGTCTGTGCTTAGTTTTTCCAACACTTACTTTTATGACTTCTAATATCCTATGTTTAGTTCCCAAGGAAACAGACTCTGAGGTGAAGTTTTGCATGCAGGGAGTGCAGTGGGGAGTACTCCCAGGATAAACTCCCATAAAGCATTAAAGGAAGCAAGACTAAGCAAGCATGAGAAATTGTAATGTGACGCAGATGCACCACAGGCCTTAGCTGACCCCACAGGGAATTCTGGAACTGAAATGGTCCTTCAGAGTAATCTCAAATCTAGACAAGGGAGGTGGGTTTTTTGTATTCTCACAGAACAGTCTTCAAACGTGGGCTGCCCTGGGGAAGGGATGGAACACTGGGCAAGGCAGTTCTCAGACCAAAAGTAGCTAATGGAGATCAACACACCTGTAATTCATCTGCAGTCAACACTCCCTGAACCGGGTTAGATGTGCTTCCTCTCTGAAGGGAGAATCTAGACAGCAAACCCCAGCATTCACCATATCAGTCCACATATTTTTACCTCATATTTGTAGTATGGCTTTCTTGTTATAGCTTCACAGCTTTAACAAAGAAGAAGGAGAAGGAAAACAAGGAGAAGAAAGAAGACAAAGAAGTGGAAAAAGAGGAAGAAAGTAACAATAACAAGTATTAAATGCATGGATATGCACCTGAATATCTGGGAAAAGGAAAGACAAAAAAAATCAGGGTAAAGGAACTCTTCCTCTTTGCTAATAAGAAGTTAGTAGATAATATCAAATGTCGAGAAAATGGAAAAGAAAGAATCACAAGCAAATTATTTAAATTATTTATTTCTGACCATGAGAAAAAAACTAAAAATAAAACATTCAAATGAGTACCTAATTTAAAACTAAAAATCAAACCTGAGAATTTATAATCAATAGCAATATATTTTCAGCTCACTATAATCCCACTCCCAGAGGCAAATATTTTTAACTTGTTCTTTAAGCAACACCCATTGTACTGAATAATACCTTTCCCCTTCTATTTCTTCACTTGTATGTCCTATTCAAAATGTATTGATCTGACATTATGAAATATAATGATTTTGTACATCCAGTCTCCCTCAACTTCATCTCCTCTTTCATCCACTTAGAAGAACTTCAGAGCAGGCCTAATTTCAGAATCTCAAAATGGGAGCAAAAGGATAAGGAACACATTGAGGTTCCTTGAAAGTTTATCCATAATAAAGATACCCTAGTTATAATCTATGTCATGAGCCAAACAGCATAGTTTTAAAAATACTGAAGGCAGGTTATCAATTTTACATGAATTCTGATGTGAGTGGATGGACTGAGCACAACATTTGTCCTTCCTTCATTATAAGAATCTTTTAACAAAATAGGGGTAAAATTATTTGTAAGAGAAATAACTCACAAAATGAAATAAACAGGAGAGAGATTTATCATATGGAAGTTAAGATGAATTTCTAGAAGACAAACAAAGAGTGAAAATATATTTATATTTAAAACCAAAATGAGGAAGTCACAACACAAATACACAAGCTAGAGAATAGAGAGGATACTTCCAATTTTTCATTTGTTACTCTAATGCCAGTCCTGAACCACGTCCGTCACAAAGAGAATGAGTGGTATAGCACATATGCCTCAAAAAATTTGAAAGAAAATACATTCTTTTATTGAGAAATTAAACCAAATACTCATGGAGAACTAAGCTGGCTACTATGAGAATATTGTGGAGGCCCTAAAAGTCCTAGCTCACACCCCCTAGAGCAAAACTTAACTGACCATCATCAAATAAAGGAAAAAACTTTTATCAGAGAAAATAAGTAAATAAAAAAAGAGAGAGATAGAGAAAGAGAAAAAATTAAGCCAGGAAGAAATATATTTTCAAAAAAGAATAATGAAATTTGGTGGGGTTTGGGGCAGGCCACTTCCAAATATGCCAGTTTGGCATATCCATTATTTTGAATTAAACTTGCTTAATAAACAGCCAGTACAAGAAGAACTGTGACCATCCTTTACCTACTGAAATAAAAAAACAATTGCCCATGTGAAGGCTACACTCCCTGTACATAGAAGGTAGAAGTGACCCTTATCACCACGGCTAGGAAATTGAGGTCCAAAAAGACCATGTAAACAAACTCTGTTACTTACTCAGTAATTTACTACCCTAAAGCCAAACCACTTTATGAACTCTTCAAAAAGAATTGTTTCTTTGTTTGCCCTGGCCAGGTAGCTCAGTTGGTTAGAGCATCATCCCCTACACCAAAAGTTTGCCTGTTAGATCCCCAGTTAGGGCACAAAATTAGGTTGTAGATAATATCCCCAATTAGGGCACATACAGGAGGCAACCAATTAATGTTTCTCTCTCACACTGATGTTTCTCTCTCTCATTCTCTCTCTTTTCCTCCCTCCATCCTTCCTCTTTCCCTAAAATCAATAAACATATATCCTTGAATGAGGATTTTAAAAAGAATTGTTTCTTTGTTTAAAAGGCATGAAAGGCCCCTGCTTTGGTCACTCTAAGGAGTCTCATACTCCTATGAGCTCTTGTCTGTACAAAATTATAGTTGTTTTCTCTTGTTAATCTGACTTATGTCAATTTGACTGATAGATTAGTCAAAAAACTTAGAAGGGAAGAAATAAAAATTTCTTTCCATACAACTTAAAACAAAAGATACTGTTTCCAGACAATTCAAGGAGATATAGTACCACTAAAATTAGAATTAATGCTAGAAAATCAGACGAACTGAAAAAGATGAGTTCGAGTAATTAAATACAACACTTATGAAGACAAAGTTGTAGAAATCTTCAATAACATGGGACAAATGACAGAAAAAGAAAATATGAGAAAAAGATAAAGGAAATAAAGGAAAAATCCAACAGAGCACAGTAAGGTAATTAGTTGGAATTCTAGAAAATAAGATAAAAATACTATGGAGAAAGAGAAATTATTAAAGGGAGAATCATAGAACATTTCCCAAAGCTGCAGAAATGTATGAGTATTCATACAGAAAAGCATAGACATTAAAGAAAAATAGATCAAGACACATCAATGGACAAATTATAGGCCAATAAATATCTACAAGTCAATAGTAGTTGATACAGAGTGGGATGCAGATGGTAGGGAATATTCCTTACAAGGTCTTAAGTAAGAAAGACTTTGAACCTAGAGTTCTACATTAAAACAAAATATCAAAATATGACTCTAAAAGGGTATTTTTACACTATAAAGACCAAAGGTTTACCTCATTTGCACGCATTTAGGAAGCTATTTGAGGAGAAACTTTATTTTTATATTTTTTAATTACAGTTAACATACAATGTTATATTAGTTTCAGGTGCACAACCCCAGTGATTAGACATTATATAACTTAAGTGATCATCCTGATAAATCTCATACCTATTTCATAGCCTACATAGCTATTAGAATATTATTTTTTATTTTATTTTATTCCAATTTTTTTAATTTAATTATTTTTCAAGTACATTTTTCTATTACTCCCATCCCATCCCACCCCCCGTGCTCCCCACCTCCCTCCCATTTCCACCCTTCTCAGTTGTTGTCCATGTAGCCTTTAAATCCCTCCCCTATTTCCCCTGAAATTCCCTCCCCTCTCCCCTCTGGTCACTGTCAGCCTGTTCTGTATTTCAGTGTCTTTGGTTATATTTTGCTTGCTTGTTTGTTTTGTTGTTTAGCTTCCTGTTAAAGGTGAGATCATATGGCATTTGTCCTTCAACACCTGGCTTATTGCTTTCCAGTTCCATCCATGATGTTGCAAAAGGTAGGAGCTCCTTCTTTCTTTCTGCAACATAAAATTCCATTGCGTATATGTACCATAGTTTTTTGATACATTCATTTACTGACATCCACCTTCACCACTTCCATTTAATATAGTATTGGAAGTTTTAGCCTCAGCGATTAGGCAAGAAAAGGAAATAAAAGGCATAGAATATTGTTGACTATATTTGTTATGCTATACTTCACATCCCCATGACTATTCTTTTTTTAATATTTATTTATTTTTTAAAGATTTTATGTATTTATCTTTAGAAGGGAAGGGAAGGAGAGAAGAAGAGAAATATCAATGTATGGTTGCCTCTCATGAGTCCCCTGCTAGGAACTGGGCTGCAACCCAGGCATGTACCCTGACTGGGAATTGAACCGTGATTGTGTGGTTTGCAGGCCCACGTTCAATCCACTGAGCTACACCAGCCAGGGCATATTTATTTATTTTTAAAGAGAGGGGACAGGAAGAAGAAAGAGATGGAGAGAAACATTAATGCATGGTTTCCTCTTATGTGTCCCCCACTGGGGACCTGGCCTGCAACCCAGGCATGTGCCCTGACTGGGAATCAAACCAGCGACCCTTTGCTTCACAGGCTCATGCTCAATCCACTGAGCTACACCAGCCAGGGCTCCCATGACTATTCTAAAATTACCAGTCTGTACTTAATCCCTTCACCTTTTTTCACCCATCCCCCCAACACTCCTCCCATCTGGCAATGGTCAAAATGTCTTCTGTATCACAAACAACTAGAATAAGAATAGAATCACAGAAATGGAGATTACGTGGAAGATTATCAGCAAGGAGAGGGAGGGGGAAGAATGAGGGCAAAGGTACAGGGAATAAGAAGCATAAATGGTAGGTATAATATAGACAGTGGGAAAGTAAGAATTGTATGGAAAATGGCAAAGCCAAAGAACATGAACTAAGGTGGGAGAATGCTCGTGGGAGGGGGATGGAGGTCAGAGGGGAATAAAAGGGAGAAAAAATATAATAGCATAATAAATAAAAACTGTAATAGCATAATCAATAAAATATACTTAAAAATTTCTTCTGTATTGATTGGTCTGTTTCTATCCTGCCTGTTAGTTTATTTTATATTTTTAGATTCAATTGTTGATAGATATGTATTTATTGCCATTTTATTGCTTATATTTTCTTTCTTCTTTCTCTTCTTTCTCTTCTTCTTCTTCAAGAAGACACTTTAACATTTTATGTTATGCTTGGTAATGATGAAATCATTTATATTTTTCTTGTCTGATAAGCTCTTTGTATGTCTTTTGATTCTAAATTATAGCTTTGCTGGGTAGACTAATCTTGGTTATAGCTCCTTGCTTTTCATCACTTTGTGTATTTCTTGCAAATAACTTTGGCCTGCAATGTTTCTGTTGAGATATCAGCTGACAGTCTGAAGGAAAGCTCCCTTGTAAGCAACTAATTGCTTTTCTCTGGCTTCTTTTGAGATTCTCTCCTTTTTTTTAACCTTTAGTATTTCAATTTGATGAGTGTTGGTGTGGGGCTCTTTGGGTTCATCTTGTTTGGCACTCTCTGTGCTTCCTGGACTTGTATGTCTATTCCTTCACCAGGTGAAGAAAGTATTTTGTCACAATTTTTCAAACA
The DNA here is from genome assembly GCF_014824575.4 of Sturnira hondurensis. NCBI lineage: Eukaryota > Metazoa > Chordata > Mammalia > Chiroptera > Phyllostomidae > Sturnira > Sturnira hondurensis. Next base: position 796,572 of record NW_028083505.1, on the reverse strand, counting down.
GGTTCCCAATTCTGTGCTTTCTCTTCTCTTTCCATCACTCCCATGATGCAAATGTTGGTATGCTTGAAGTTGTCCCCGAGGCTCCTTACATTATTCTCATATTTTTGGATTCTTTTTTCTTATTGCTGTCCTGATTCAGTGTTTTTTGCTTGCTTATATTCTAAATTCCTCATTTGATTCTTGGCTTTATCTTCTTTATTGTTTATTTCCTATAAAGTATTCTTTATCTCAGTTAGTATAGCCCTCATTTATGAGTGGTTCTTTTTCATGGTTTCCATGCCCCATTTTATGCTGTTGAAGGTATTTCTTAGTTCATTCTACTCCTTCCCTAAGTTCATTAAGCATCCTTATTACAAGTGTTTTGAATACTGCATCTAGTAGGTTGTTTATCTCCATTTTGTTTAGTTCATTTTCTTGATTTTTGTTTTGTTCCTTCATTTGGACATGTTTCTTTGTGAGGAGAAAATTTTAAAAATCAATCTTATGAACCTCTTGAACAACATCAAGCATAATAACATTTGTATCATAGGGGTACGAGAAGGGGAAGAAAGAGAAAAAGCAATTAAGAAGCTATTTGAAGAAATAAGGACAAAAACTTCCCTAACCTGATGAAGGAAATAGACTTACAAGTCCAGGAAGCACAGAGTCACAAACAAGAAGAACCCAAAGAGATCCATGCCAAGACACATAATAATTAAAATGGCAATGGTTAAACACAAAAAGAAAAAATTTAAAAACAACAAGAGACAGTTACTTAGAAGGGAGTTCTGATAAAAGTGTTAGTTGATTCCTCAACAGAAACATTTTAGGCATGATGAGAAGGAAGATTCTACTACCAAGACTATTCTACCCAGCAAGGCTATCATTTAAAATGGAAAGAGAAGTAAACAGCTTCAAAGACAAGAAAAAGCTAAAGGAGTTCATTACCACCAAACCATTGTTACAAAAAATGTTAAAGACACATTTTTAAGAAAAAATTAAAAAATAAATATGAATAATAAAGGGGCAATAACTATGTATCTACCAATAATCACCTAAATGAAAACATATTAATTATTTCAACCAAAAGATAAAGGGTAGCTAAATAGATAAGAAAACTCACTTTGGATTGAAAGACACACACAGACTTAAAGTAAAGGGTTGTACAAAGATATTTTATATAAATAAAGGCAAAAAAGCTGGGTTAGCAATATTTATATGAGACAAAATAGATTTTAAAACAAGGGCTTTAATAAAAGACAAAGAAAGACAGTCATAATGAAAATGGAAGAATCCAGCAAGAGGATACCACTTTCATAAACATTCATGAATCCAACATATAAGCACCTAAATATATAAAACAAATATTGATGGGCATATGGAAATGGAGAGATTGGCAGTAATAGAGTTAAAGTAAAGAAACTTAACACTCCACTGCAATCAATAAATAGATCTTCCAGACCAAAAAATCAACAAGGAAACAGTAGTCTTAAGTGACATGTTAGACCACATAAATTTAATTGATGTTTTTAGAGCATTTCACCACAGGGCAGCAGAATATACATTTTTTTCAAGTTCACATAGAACATTTTCCATGATAGACCTCATCAGGCCACAAAACAAGTCAATAAATTTAAGCAGATTGAAACCATATCAAGCACCTTATCCAAACATAATGTTATAAAACTAGAATTCAACTACCAAAAAAAGCTAAAAATACACAAACATATTGAGACTAAATGACATGTTACTAAACAAGGAATGGGTTAACAGTGGTGTCAAGAAATAAATCAAAAGATACCTTGAGACAAATAAAAATTAAAACACAAGGACTTGAATTCTGTGTGTTACAGTGAAACCAGTCCAAAGAGGAAAATATAGCAGTACAGCTTACCACAAGAAACAAGAAAAACTTCAAATAAATCATCTAAATTTAGGCCCTGGCCAGTGTCACTCAGTTGGAGCATTATCCTATAAACCAAAAGGTCATGTATTCATTTCCTGGTCAGGGAATGACCACATACTTAGGTTGCAGGTTTGGTCCCAATTGGAGAGCATACAAGAGGCAATCAATCACTGTTCCTCTCCTACATCAATGTTTCTCTCCTCTTTCTCTACCTCCCTACCCTTCTCTAAAAAATCCATAAGCATGTGAAGATTAAAAAATCTAAACTTACACCTAAGGGAACTGGAAAAACAACAACGAATAACCTCAAATGAGTAGAAGGAAGGAAAAAATAAAGAGCAGAGAGAAAATAAATAAAACAGAGTCTAAAAATACAAAAGAACAATAAAACCAAGAAATGGGTCTATGAAAAGATAAATAAAATTAATACCAAATTAATTTTTACCAAATTCATCAAGAAAGAAGAGAGAGGAACCAAATAGATAAGATCAGCAATGAACAAGGAGAAGTGACAACTGACACAAAAGATACACAAAATATTATTTTAAAATACTATGAAAACTTATATGACAACAAATTGGACAATTTGGAAGAAATATATTTCTAGCAACATGCAATCTTCCAAGACTGAATCAGAAGAAACAGAAAATCTGAACAGAATGATTACTAGCAACAAAATAAAATTAGTAATCAAACAATTCTCAACATTTACTGATGGGTATCTAGGTTGCTTAAAAAACTTAACTATTTTAAATTGTGCTGCTATGAACATTGGGTTGCATAAGTTCTTTTGAATTGGTGTCCTAGGATTCTTAGGGTATAATCCCAGTAGTGGAATTGCCAGGTCAAAATGCATTTCCATTTTCAGCTTTCTGAGAAAATTCCATACTGTTTTCCACAGTGGCAGCACCAGTCTGCATTCCCATCAACAGTGTACCAGGGTTCCCTCTTCTCACCAGCACTTGTTGTTTGTTGATTTGTTTATGATGGCCATTTTGACAGGTGTGAAGTGGTATCTCATTGTGGTTTTAATTCTCATATCTTTGATGGCTAGTGATGCTGAGCATCTTTTCATATTTTTCTGGGTCCTCTTTATGTCCTTTTCCTTGGAAAAGTGTCTGTTCAGGTCCTTTGCCCATTTTTTGATTGGGTTGTTTGTCTTCCTGAAGTAGAGTCCTGTGAGTTCTTTATAAATTTTGGATATCAAACCTTTGTCTGAGGTATCATGGTAGGGATGGGACTTGGGGAGGGAAAAGGGGAAAGGTCATCAAGGAACATGTATAAAGGATACATGTACAAGGCCAAAGGGAGTATGATCAAAGGTGGGAGGTAGGGATGGGTGGGGCAAGGAGGAATGGTGAGGGGTAAATGGAGACAACTGCATTTGAATAATAATAAAAAATGATGTAGAGAATGTTTCTAAAAACTCCCAACAAACAAAAGTCCTGGACCAAATGGATTCACAGTGAATGATACCAAACATTCAAAGAAGTAACCCCTATCCTTCTCAAACTATTTCCAAAAAATTCAAGAAAAGGACAAGCTCCCAAGTTCATTTCATGAAGCCAGCATTATTCTGACACCAAAACCAGACAAAGACATTACCCACCCCAAAATTGTAGGCCAATATCCCTGATGAGCATAAATTCAAAAATACTCAAAAATATTAGCAAATTAAATTAAGTAATATATTAAAAAATAACACATCATGATCAAGTGAATTTCCTGGAATGCAAGGATGGTTCAATATCTGCAAATTCATTAACATAATATGCCACATAAACAAAATAAAGGATAAATATAAGGTAATCATATCACTAGATAAAAATAATTGACAAAACCCATCATCAACTTATGATATAAACTCTCAACAAAGTGAGAATGGAGGAAACATGACTCAAAGTAATAAAGGTCATATATAACAAACATACAGGTAACATCATAATAAATGGGGAAAAGGTCAACGCATCATCCATAAATCAGGAACAAGAAAAGGTTTTCAACTTTTTACCACTTTTATTCAGCATAGTATTGGAAGATCTAGCCACAGCAATCAGAAAAGAAAGTAAATAAAAGGAATCCAATTTAAAAAGGAAGAAGTAAAACTGTCATTATTTGCAGGTGACATGATACTATATAATTAAAACCCTAAATATTCCACCAAAAATCCACTAGAACTAATAAATGAATTCAGTAAAGTATCAATATACATAATTAATATTCAGAAACTGGTTGCATTCTTATACACCAATAATGAAATTAAGAAAACAATCTCATTTACAATTGTATTAAAAATACCTAGGGATAAATTTCATCAGGGATCTACAAGACCTGTACTCAAAATATTATAAGACAATGAAAAAAGAAATTGAAGATGATACATATAAATCAAAGCATATAGTATGCTTATGGATAGGAAGAATTATCACTAAATATTAGAAGCAATCCACAGATTTGATGCAATCCCTATCAAAATACCAATAGCATTTTTCAGAGAACTAGAACAAGTAACCTTAAAAGTAATATGGAACCACAAAAGTCCCCAAAAAGCTACAGAAATCTTCAGAGAGAAGAACAACATTGGAAGTAACTCACTACCTGATATCAAACTATGCTTGGAGACTAAGCAGCACAGTACAGGCATAAAAACAGACACATAGATCAGTAGAACAAAATAGGGAATTCAGAAATAAATCCATGCCTATATAGTCAATAAACATTTGACAAAGAGATGAGAACATAGAATGGGTCAAACACAGTCTATTCAATAAATGGTGTTGGCAAATCTGGGCAGATACATGCAAAAAAAAAATGAAACTAGACCCCTTTCTTACACCATACACAAGAATAAACTCAAAGTAGATTAAAGACTTAAATGTAAGATTTGAAACCATGGAACTCCTAAAAGAAAACATAAGCAGTAAAATCTCTAAAACTGCTTTTAGTAATATTTTTTTCTGCCTCCTTGGGCAAGGGAAATGAGAGAAATAAACAAATGGGACTCCATTAAACTGAAAAGTTCTTGCACAACAAAGAAAATCATCAACAAAACAAAAGGCAACCTACTGAATGGGAAAAGATAGTCACCAATGAGATATTTGATAAAGGGTTAACATCCAAAATTTATAAAAAACACATACAACTCAACACCAAAAAAGAAATAATCCTATTTAAAAATGAGCAGAGGACTTGAATAGACGCTCCCTCAAAGAGGACATGCAGATGGTCAATAAACATAAGAAAAGATGCTCAAAGTCACTAACCATAAAAACATGCAAATTAAAAATACAATGAGGTATCACATCACATGTGTAAGAATGTCTATCATCAATAAGTCAACATACAACTGTTGGTCAGGATGTTGAGAAAAGATAACCCTAATATACTGTTAATGACATTGCAATTCGGTGGAACCAAAATGGAAAACAGTATGGAGATTCCTCAAAAAATTAAAATACACTACCTTATGACCCAGCAATTTCATTTCTAGATTTATATATGAAGAAACCCAAACACTAATTCATAAATATATATGGACATTCATATTCAATGCATTATTTACCATAGCCAAGATGTGGAAGCAACCCACATACCTATCAATAGCCAAGTGGATAAAGAAGTTTTGGTATATGTATATTATACAATAAAATATTACTTAGCCATAAAAAATTATATCTGATCATTTGTGACATCATGGATAAATTTAAATTATATTATGCTAAGTAAAAAAGTCAAACAGAGAGAAAGACAAAAACCATTATTTCACCTAGATGTGGAATCTAAAGAACAAAATAAAACAACAAATAAAACAAATGAATTCATAGACACAGAGAACAGAGGATTGTCAGATGGAAGGGGGTTTAAGGAGTTTAGTGAGAAAGGTGAAGGGATTAAGAATACAAATTGGAGATTATTATGCTAAGTAAAATAAGCCAGGCAGTAAAAGACAAGTACCATATCATTTCCCCTATAAGTGGAACCTAATCAACAAAACAAACAAATGAGCAGAAAAAGAACTAGAGACATTGAAATAAAGAACAAACTGATAGGGATCAGAGAGGAGGGGAAAAGAGGATACTGAAGGAGAGAAAGGGGAAGGTCAAGTCAAGAAATGTGTATATAGGACCCATGGACAATGTATATAGGACAATGGGGTAGGGTGTTGGATGGGGCATGGGAGAGCAATGGAGGGAAAATGGGGACAACTGTAACAGAACAACAATTTTACAAAGTCCAAATTAGTGATTACAAAATAAGAAATGTAAACTACAGCAGAGAAAAACATAATCAATAATATTATAATAACTATGCATAGTGCCAGATGTGTACTAGAGTTATCAGGAAGATCACTTCATAAATTATATAAGGGTCTAACCACTAGGGTGAAAAAACAAGTGTGGCACAAAATTCAAGAAGGAATTAAATGAAAGTCTCTGGGAAATAGCACTGCCATGAGCCTGGAGAGGAACCAGCACAAGCTATAAAGGGGATCACGTGACTCTGGAGAGCATCTCTTCAAGAAGGAAGTGGATTCAATGAAAGAGATCATTTGTCTAAGAAGCTAGCTGTATCTAGCGATATGGCAAAGTATATATTTTTGTTATTTTAAAGAAAATAACAACAAAAACAAATAGAAACTCCAGTGGAAAACAGAAAGTGTACAATAAAATCTTAGCACAAATACAAGGGAAGCTGAACTGTGCCATGCTTTCTACGGGACCTAAGCAATTTATATACTTCAATAAAAGAAAAATCACTTGAACCTCACATGTAGAACATTCTTTGTTTGGGAGTGGTTACTGCTACAGATTTATATTTCAGTCTCTTTGAATCTTTCATCTTCTTTGGTTTTGTAACTGTGATGGACTTCATGTTCTTGTCTCCCCATAATTCATAGATTGGAGCCTAGTCCTCAATGTAAAAATATTTGGAGGTAATGCCCTTGGGAGATGATTCAGTCATAGGCATAGAGCCCACATAAATGTGGGAATAGTGTTCTTTCAGACGAGACCCCAGAGACTTCTTTTTTCCTTTTTACCATGTGAGGACAGAGTGGGGAGAGGGCCATCTATGAACCAGGAAGCAGGCCCAGCAGACACGGAATCTGCTGTCACCTTAATCTTAGACTTCCCACCCTCCACAACTGTGAGAATCAAATGTTACTGTTAAGCTACGTATGCTTTGGTATTTTTGTTATAGCATTCCAAATGAGCTAAAATAGTAAAAAATACTTTTTTAATTTAATTGTTGTTCAAGTACAGTTTTCTGTCTTTTACTCCCAGCCCACCCCCCAGTGCTCCCCATCTCCTTCCCATTTTCACCCCCCTTAGTTGTTGTTCCTGTAAATCCTTCCCCCTTTCCCCCTGAAATTCCCTCCCCTCTCCCCTCTAGTCACTGTCCCCCTTTTCCCTATTTCAGTGTTTTTGTTTTGATTTTGCTTGCTTGTTTGTTTTGTTGCTAGCTTCCTGTTAAAGGGGAGATCATATGGTATTTGTCTTTCACCATCTGGCTTATTTCACTCAGCATAATGCTTTCCAGTTCCATCCATGCTGTTGCAAAGGGTAGTAGCTCCTTCTTTCTTTCTGCTGCATAGAATTCCATTGTGTGTATGTACCATAATTTTTTGATCCATTCATTTACTGATTGGCACCTAGGTTGCTTCCAACTCTTGGCTATTGTAAATTGTGCTGCTATGAACATTGGGGTGCAGAGGTTCTTTCGAGTTGATGTTTCAGGGTTCTTAGGATATAATCCCAGCAGTGGCATTGCTGGGTCAAAAGGCAGGTCCATTTTTAGTTTTCTGAGAAAATTCTATACTATACTGTTTTCCACAGTGGTTGTACCAGTCTGCAATCCCACCAACAGTGAACTAGGGTTCCCTTTTCTCCACAACCTCCCCAACACTTGTTTGTTGCTTTGTTTATGATGGTCATTCTGATTGGTGGGAAGTGGTATCTCATTGTGGCTTTAATTTGCATCTCTCTGATAGCTAGTGATATTGAGCATCTTTTCATGTGTCTCTGGATCCTCTGTATGTCCTCCCTGGAGAAGTGTCTGTTCAAGTCCTTTGCCCACTTTTTAATTGAATTGCCTGTCTTCTTGGAGTGGAGTCGTGTAAATTCTTTGTATATTTTGGAGATTAAACCCTTGTCTGAGGTATCATTGGCAAATGTTTTCTCATACAGTTGGTTCTCTTTTTATTTTAATACTGTTTTCTTTAGCCGTGCAAAAGCTTTTAATTTTGATGAGATCCCAAATGGTGTTGGGAGAACTGGACAGCTACATGCAAAAAAAAAAAAATGAAACTCGAGCATCAACTTACACCATACACCAAAATAAACTCAAGGTGAATAAAAGACTTAAATATAAGCCGTGACACCATTAAAGTCCTAGAGGAGAGCACTGGTGAGAAAAGTCTCAGGTATTTCATGCAGCAACATTTTTACTGCTATGTCCCCTAGAGCAAGAGACATAAAGGAAAGAATAAAAAATACTTTTTACACAATCAGAATTCTGAGCATGCTGCTTTTTATTGCTTTTTGCTTTTTAGAGTCAAACTACAGGCAAAGCATGGAAGAATTAGTTATCATTACAAACTAATTGTAAATGAAAGCTGATAACATACAGAAGTGGCACAATACAAGGGATAAGGCAGAGGCAGGAATAGAAAGTATGAGAATGTGTTGGGCCACTACTTTTTTTCTAAATTTTTTAGAGTGGGAGATGACACTGTCTAAAATTAATGGAACAAAAAAAATTTTTATTTTAATTGTTGTTCAAGTACAGTTTTCTGCCTTTTACTCCTATCCCAGTCCACCCTCAAAATTTATTTAAAAAAAAAATAAAAAATTAACAAAATTTAGAATAGGAGAAGAAAGGTATTAAGGGCAGTTTTGTAGGTATTTATTTGCTCAAAGAAAGGAGACAGAAGATATTAGGTAAACAAGTCAAAAAATGCTGATATATTCTAGCAATTTGTGGAGATACCCACAAGGAAATGGAATATGGAAATAATTATGTAAACTTTCTTCTGGGGAATGAGCCTAGAAATAGGAGACAAAGTTCATTTTGTGCCCTTCCTACTCCAATTTTTCTTACCATATTTATGTATCACATTTTATTATATATAAAAATATTTTCAGTCAAAGAAAACGGCAGGCAGAAGAAGAGTACATAGCTGAGATCCAGAGAAACAAGCCGTGCATGTGGTATCATGAATCTGCGGTTAAGTGCCAGGTGACTTCCTAACTCAGTGAGGTGGAGTAGATAAATAATCCTGTCCAATAAGCCTCCATAATTTCTATCAGGGTGATTTTTACCTACCTCATAAATATTATGTGAGAATTAAATATGATGATGAGAGTAAAACTATTTCATAATATCTGAAACAGTATGAGATATTATCTACAATCAAAACAGAGAATAGAAAAATTATTGATGATCAATGCTATACATATTCAGTTTTTTTCAACTAAGGAAATTGATTTCATTATTTTAATGTGGAAAAAGCAGTTGAACATGCTATGATTATACAATAGTATACAGGATTCTTACAGTGCTGCCCTGTAGAAATCGAGGAAGCATAAGACTTCAGAATACCCACCTATGTGGGCAAATGGACTGTCGCAGTGAGTGGATAGACATGTTCTCCTGAGAAGGCATCATGGACTTCTCTGAAAGTTTTTAACTAACCATCATGGATTTTTTTTCTTTAAGAATATAGAAGTCTCTGCTTTTTCATGACCTGAGCTACTAGATTATAAGTAATAGATCTATTACTTTAGGTTATCAAAAATCAATTTAATTAAAAATCAATATCAGTTCATTTGGAGCCTACTCACATGTAAGTCTATATTAAGTGATAAATTATGCAAATCAAACCATAGTAAATAGTTAATGAAAATTCTCTTTAAAAGTTGGAATTCTAGTTCACAATTATAAGAAATACAGATACTTCCCAATATAAGGATTTTTATGACAAATGACAAATAAGTTATTTGTATAGGGGGAACATTAGAACATTTAAGGAAAATGAAATCGCCATAAGATGAGCTTTTCACAGAAAGTTTTTGAGATATAGCAGGACATAAATTATGTTTTATTATTTGAGGAAAAAAAGATGTGAAAAGGAGAGGAAGACTTTTTAGCCAAGAGAAGCACCTTAGAAAGAGACCAATCCTAGATACTATAAATTTTCAGATTCTAGATACTATAAATTTTCTCTTCAGGTGACAGCTCTTCAAATTTTAAGGACAAGCCCTACACTGAAATTCTAACTTGAATACCTGACATGTCTTCCTCCATTATTTTATGGTATTAAAATAACCTTGTACAAAAAGACCTTCATTTTTTCTCCATCTAGAGATTTTTAAGTGTTAAGGAGTTACTATCCAAAAGATGGTCTATAAGCGCATCAATGGAATGTACTTCTCCCCTGAGGATTATTTAAATGAAGGTGGGAGATATGAACCATCTGTGTCCACAAACAGCACTCTAGCTGCTACCAAGTATGTAGCTTGTGTACATAAGTGGCACTAATAGTGCATTGTTCACTGATAATTCCAGCTTGTGGTCCTAGCATGCCACATGTCCTGATATAATAATTTCCCTCTGTAAGCTTTATACACATAGGTGAACAATGAGAGCTTGAATCAGATGAGGTTCTTTCTTACTTCAAAACTACATGATTCAATAAAGAAATGAGTCACTACCAGATGGAAAACTTGGCTTTTATTGTGATATTGTAACAAAACAAAGTTACAAACATTTTCACTTTTATGTCCTTCATCTTGAGCTGAATTTCTGTAATGGTACAATTGATGGTCATTTTAAATCACAGTGGCACTTCTCAAATGCCTCTGAATTGAGGCTTGAAATCAGTAATTGACTCTACTGGCCTTCCTGTTCCTCCACCAGCTAGGGAAGATGGATTGTTGTCTCTGAGGCCAATTTAGGATAATTCCCTTCAAAGTCCAGAAAATTTAGCAATTTATTTTATATGATGTTGGGACATTAAAACATTTATTGAGATAAAATTCACATAATGTAAAATTACCATCTTAATGTATACAATTTTATGGCATTCATAAGGTTGCACAACAAATATCTATCAAGTTCCAAAATGTTTGCTCACCTCAAAGGAAAACCAATTAAACAGTCGTTCTCCACCCCAATTCTTTCAACCCCTGACACTATTCTGTGTCTGTCTCAATGTGTTTACCTATTCTGAATATTTTACATAAATTAGAATCATACAATATGTGACCTTTCATGCATGCCTTCTTCCAGTTAACATCATGTTTTAGAAATTTACCCACATTGTAGAATGCATTAGTACTTCACTACTTTTTATGGTTAAATAATATTCCTTTGTTAGTATATACTACAATTTGTTATCCATCATCCTGAAGAGACATAGAACCCCGAGGGATTTAGGAAATGGATTGCTTAGGAGGAGGATCCATAATAAGCCCACGAAAGACTGGGAAGTTGATTGGTTAGTCCGAAAGGGTGCCTGATCCTTCCCAAACCTAAAATAATATAACCCAAGCTTAACGATGCTCCTCTCACTTGGTAACAGGTGCTCAACCCCATTCACATGTTCTCTCTCCATAGCAGCCAGGTGGCCAGGTAGACTCCAAACACAGCCTCCAATCACGAGCCTGGGTGGCAATGCAAGGCCAGCCAGGGCGCAACAGGAACACAAAGTTAGATGAACTGGACTGAGCCAATGGTACAGAATTTCTGGAAATTTTCCTTTGCTCTGGACTTGATAAAGATAAGGCTGGACTTTTTCTGTTTTTAAAAAGATTTTATTTATTTAGTTTTAGAGAGAGGGGATGGGAAGGAGAAAGAGAGGGAGAGAAACATCAATGTGTTGTTGCCTCTCACTCATCCCCCACCAGGGACCCAGCCTGAAACCCAGGCATGTGGCTGGCTGGGAATCAACCAGTGACACTTTGGTTCACAGCCCACTCTCAATCCACTGAGCTACACTAGCCAGGGCAAGGCTAGACTGTTTCCACAGTGGGACAGAGAGATGAGACATTGAAAACCTGAGGGCAGCCTTCTATTTCTAGACCAATAATTCTTACCACTACCTCAATTCTCACCTCAACCTCCCATGTGTGGGTCCCTGGAAATGCTTTTCTCAGGACTCTGAAAAAAAACCCATTTCCATGACAAACACTCTGATGAACATGTGAGTTGTTTCCACCTTTTGGCTGTTGTGAATTTGCTACTATGAACATTCTTGAGCAAGCATTTATTTGATTACCTATTTTCAATTCTTTGGGGTACATACCTAGGAGTAAAATTGTCAGGTCAAATGGCAATTCTACTTATTAAGTAACTCCTAAATCATTTTCCAAAGCAGCTGCTCCATTTTATATTCCCACCAGATATGTATGAGGGTTCAGATGTCTCCACATTCTCACTAACACTTGTTATTGTCTTTTTATAACTTTAGCCATCCTAGTGGGTGTGAAATGCTATCTAATTTTAGTTTTGATTTGCATTTCCCTAATGAATAGTGATGTTAAATATCTTTTTGTATGTTTCTTTACCATTTGTATATTGTCTTTGGAGAAATATCTATTCAAGTTCTTTACCAGTTTTTAATTGGGTTATTTGTCTTTTAAGAGCTTTTTATACATTCTGAATACTAGACCTTATCACCTATATATAATTTGCAAATATTTTCTTCAAATATGTAGATAGACTTTTCACTTTCTTAATAATATCCTCAAGTACTCAATTATTAATTTTCACATTATCTATTTTGGTTTATTGCTTGTGCTTTTGGCATCATAACTAACAATCCATTGCCAAATTCAGGATAAGATCAAGGCATTGGCAGCGCTGGCTGCATTTACTTTCATGGTAATCTTTAACCACAAGTGGTTCTTCTTGTGTCTTACAACGCTTTTAAGAAATGCCCTGTGTGTAATTGCTTCTTTGCCCTAAAAAAGTTCTAAACTGAGTAAAACAAAACAAAGTGCCATGCATCAGTCCTTCAGGTAGCCTCCAAACTGATCAACATGAACAAAATTTTTTGAGAATAAGACCTTCTTTTCTTCCTTCAAAACCAGGATTAGTCCCTCACACTGGGAACTCCTGACTCCAAGACCACCACTAGGGATAGAGGAGGCTTAAAAGAATACAAAATTGCCCCTAGGCTTTCCTACTATTTTTCTGTGGCCTTTTTTAAAATTTGAATTTGCTTGTTTTCTGTAAACCTTTGGCTGTTTGCAAGAGTTCTAAAAAAAAACTGATAATAAACTTTTGCTCAGTGGAGACAGACCTTTGGAATCACCTACTCTGACGTTTTCTCTGATGTTACCAAACTCATCCTTTCACTCTGCCACACTGTACCTGGTTTATGTTTTGCCTTTGACTCCCATGTTTGGGAGCTCTTCAATCGTGTTACATTTTAAGTAAAATCATCTGCTTTTGAATTTCATCTTGGCCACTTATCAGGTATATGACATTTAGTAACTCCATAAATCATGGTTTCAACATTTGTAGATTAAGATCCCTAACAAAAACAACTGTCTTTACCTTTGAAAGGAAGGCATACTGTGTGTATAAAATAAAATGTATCTGTACTTGAAATTTTGAAAAATATATCATATATTAAAAATGCCAGTTATGTTAAAATGCAAAATTTCAAAAAGCTGTATTTTACCTCCCATTCCCTCTGCCATTCAATTCTATACAAAAATACTCCTACTATTTTATCTTCATTTGATGACTTTTCCATCAATCTTTACGAAGATTGTAATATTCTTGGTGCTTATTTACCACAAAAATATCTTACATGGGAATGTATTTATGAGGAAGATAAGCCAAAATACCTCATAAAATTGTAAAACAGAAAGAGATAATATGTGTCAATATTACTTGACAGAAAATATATCTAGTATTTCTCAAAATATCTGTTCTATTTAAACACAAAGTAAAGGTTTCTACTATTTCAGAAAACAAATTATCACTCAGATATTCAGGAATTTGCTTTCCCCAGTTCAAATTCAGTAGTTTAGGGTTCTTATTGTTAGAATCACACCGGAGAATTACCTGTGAAGTGTTTAGCTTTTTCTTTTCTCTTTTCTTTTCTTTTCTTTTCTTTTCTTTTCTTTTCTTTTCTTTTCTTTTCTTTTCTTTTTGATACAAGCCTCCTTCTAAATCTCTATTGAGAACCAAGAGTAAATTTGTTTTTGAGTTCTGTAAAAAATTATGTAAGCAGTGAGGATTGAGAACCATCGATTTGAGTGTTTCTGTTTTCTTAGAAAAAGAGAACCAAGAGTGGTACAGACATAACACTCCACAAGCTTTATCAGCGTACCTCATTCTCACATATGCATAAAATATCACCACACCTGTTATTTTACTGATACCAAGTGAATACCTTAACTAGTTAGGTAATTTTATTCCATTCTGACATTCAACTGAGCTCAGAAGTGGTGAATGATTTGTCAAAGGTCAGCCAGCTAAAAAGTGAGAAAACCACATTCAGAGGTTAGTTTGACTAAAAGTCCAGTTCTTTTTCCACAACACTCGATATGATGAGCTTTTATAATGACTTGCCTATTCAGCTCTTTCATCACTCATTCCCAATACTCCTGCTGCTGAAACTTTGTAGAAACCCATGACTTTAAAATTTCTCTATTTTAGGGCCATGGTCTAGTAAGAATGCATGTTTTCCTTATTCAGTGTAAACATTATGATTCAACTCACCAAACATATTCTCACCAACATTTTCAATGGTTTTTACCCCTTTGTCTAAGATTTTTGCCCTTAAAATTTTCCTCTGCAGTCAACATAATCTTTTCTTCCTGGGCGATCTTTCCAGCTGTTTTCAGCCCACTAGAGAAAAACCATACATTGTGTGAATTGCGGCTTACTCTCCATTTTCACTGAGAACCTGTGTCTCTAAGTAATCCACTACAGCGTTTATGCTTTATTCACTGTCCAGTGCCAAATACTTCAAAACTTATCTTGCCCTGGCCAAGAAGCTCATTCCTGATACACCAAAGTGGTGGATTTGATCCCCAATCAAGGCAAATACAGAATCGACCAATGAATAAATCAGTAAGTAGAAGAACACATTGATGTTCCTCTCTCTACTCTCTCTCTCAAATCAATAAATAAAAATTTAAAGAAATTTATCTTACATTCTAGTCCTTTTTCAACTATCAGCAGGGTTCTATCTCAAATGATATCTACAAGAGTCCTGAATATCCAAGTCCAGTGAAATGTGTTCAGTTCTGGCCTTATTTAAGCACTCTGTGGAATGTGATGCTAGACCATTCTCCTTTTCTTGAAATTGCCTTTTTGCTTTATAACATTTTCAATTGAATGTCTTATTTGCTTTTTATTAAAATTTTCAAGCTTCTCATCCTCTTCCTAGACATGGTGTTTCTTGAGTAATCCTTAAGGTTTGCCCTTAACCTCTTCTTCTTACACGATGTGGTCTCCTTGAGAAAAAGCACCTTCTCCTTTGACATCAAATATCCCACATGCGGCAATCAAACTGCATCTATCACTTTAAATGTAGGAGATTGAGAGGATTTGAAAACTGATTTTTAAAAAAAGACATGACAACAAGGTGGCAAAAGCAAGCACAAAATTTATTTTTTAATAAATCTTTTAAAATATTTATTTATATATTTATTTGTATACAGTGGGGAAGGGAGGGAGAAAGGGGGGGAGAGTAACATTAATGTGTGGTTGCCCCTTGCCATCCCCCAGTGGTGACCTGGCCTGCAATCCAGGCATGTGCCCTGACTGGGAACTGGATTGGCAGCCCTTTGGTTTGCAGGCCAGTATTCAATCCACTGAGCCACACCAGTCAGGACCAAAATTTATTTTGATAATATTTTGATTGGTTTGCATGTGAGTGAAGTCTCTCGCATGCTGCCTGGTATATCTTTTTATACTACCACCAAGGTAATTTTTCTAAAACTTAAATGTAATGATGTCCATTTCTTGATTAAAACTTTTTAAACTCTCTATGAAAGAGAATGGGAGTTGACACTCTTATCTCATGCAGGTCAAACCCAGCCCTATGCACAGTTTTGTAAATAAAGCTTTGTTAGAACACAGCCGCTCCCATTCACTTACATATTGCCTATGACCACTTTTATGCTACAATAGCTGAGGTCAGTAGTTGTAAATAAGATGACATTGATCACAAGGGCAAAAATGCTATCTGTACACTTAAAAAAAGTTTGTCAACCCCTACTCTAAAAGGTGAAGTTCAAAAGCTTAGCAGGACCTACAAGCCACACACATGGACCACTCCACATCTTGGTTTATCCTCACTGCATCCTCCCACTTCTACTCAGAATAACAGCCGTGTAAAACTAATGGTAGTTTCCAGAATGTATGAGGATGCTTTATATTTTTTACATACTTTTTAAAATAATTGTTCATTCTTTAGTTAGTTGTTGCATGATATTATATTAGTTTCAGGTGTACAACACAGTGATTAGACATTCATATAATTTATAAAGTGGTTCCCTCCAATAAGCCATCTGGCACCATACATATTTATTACATTATTGACAATATTCCCTATGCTGTACTTTACATTCCAATGACTATTCTGTAACTTACCAATTCAAGCTTCTTAATCCCTTTACCTTTTCATCCATCCTCTAACCCCTCCCCTCTGGCAACTGTCTTTATTCTTGATGCAGTTGTTCCTACCATTCCTTTTGACTAGCAAATATTTCCCATTCTTACCCATTTGTCAGTAGCCTACTGATTTCTAAGATTCATACTTTACACACTTTGGTCATAGCACCAACAATCTTTTTATTCTTGTGTTTTAAAAATGACTTTAGTTTATCCACATTTAGGTGATACTTTGGCCAGGTATGCATTTCTACATTAAAAAGCATATTCCCTCAATTCTGAAGGCACTGTGACGTGGACTCAGAGAGACCTGATGAGACCACTGGTGGGGAGGAGGTTGCCCGAGGCCATGGTAAACAGGCTAAAATGGGATTGGCTGAGAAACCAAATGCCTCCAGAGTGCATGGAAGTAAGGGCCAGAAGATTTAAAATAAAAAAAGGCCGGAGATTGTTGTTCCTCAGGCTCTCTTCCTCGGGGATGCCTAGATGACCCTCTTGCAGCTGCCTGTGTTTCCATTCCAAAAGATGGTAATTTGGATGGATTGTGGGTGGGAAGGAATTCCAGTCCAGCCTAGGACCGGGCTGGCCTGACAGAGGGTGGCAGGGTTATTCTTCTTTGGGTGTTCTAGAGGGCATGAGCTCTGAGGCAGATGTCTGCTATTCTTCCAAAATTGTGTAGCTTTTGCATCTTCTGTTGTTTTTAGTCTGTAATCTAACCCTATAAAGATAAAACAATTAAGAACTAACAGGAGGCGTGATAGAACTCGGGTGTTAAAGATTTCAGCCTTAATCAATAACTTTAAGTGATTAAAGCTGTAACTAAAGAGTTAAAGAGTTTAGCCTTGTTTGGTAGCCTTGAGTGACTAATGCATGTGGAAAGCTATTATTTCAAAATTGAGTAGCTTTTGAATAAAAACCCCTTTCTTTTACAACCAAAACTTTGCCTCCGGAATTTTGCCTAAAGGATGGTAGTGGGCAGCAGGACCTCACTTGCTGTTCGGTAACAACATTGTTTTTGAGAGTCTGACACTAGTCAGATTCTTTATACTTTGGATACCAGTGTCTTTTATAATCTTGTCTATTTTTCCCATGTTTTTTTAATTAACAACTTTATGTTAGAGGATTTTTAGTGTTACAGAAAAATTAATTTGAGCACAAAGTAGAGTTTTCATACACTCCTGTAACAGGGCGCAGCCAAGAGGAGGCCCCAAAAAGGGATTTGGAATGGGGTCCAGAACTCAAGGTGTCCAGGAAATATTAAGATGTCCTCACCCCTCCCCCTCCCACAGGTGTGACTTGGGGGAGGGACAAATGGAGCAGGGCCATTGAGAGCTGTTTGGTACTGCAAAGGCTTTTCAGCTAACCTCTGGCATGGTCATTTAACATATCTATAACCTTCAGCTGGTTGCATAGATCTATTAAATAGCTGTGGCCATGCTCTGAGCCAGGGGGATGAAAGTGACTTCCACCCAAGATGTAACTGGGGGCAGGTCCCCTAAGTTACAGCACCTGCTTAAGAACTTGGAGAAGATTGGATCCACAACATGGGGCCATACCCACCCAGACTTACCATGGCAGCCCAGTAAACTTGTAATAATACAGGAATGCTGGCAAGTGTAGCCATTGTAGGAGGAGTAAGAAATGAGGCTGCAAAGGAGGACTGGCATGGGGATTTAAAACCCAGACACAGCAGCTGTTTAAGAGGAGGAGTACCACATGGCTTCTGGCAGAGTGGGGACCTCGGCAGCCATGTGAGAAGGAGGGGGAACCATGAGGCTGTGACAGTGCAGAGAGAGAGCCACACGCTTTTGGACAGAGTTGGGGGCCCCCGCAGCTGGGGGTAGAGAGAATCACCATGCAGCTTTAGCAGAGAACCACCACTTGGCTTTGCCAGACTGGTGACCCTACCCTCACTGCAGCTCTGGTGGAAAAAAGAACCATGCAGTTTTAGGGTGCTCCCTTTGGCCACAGAGCCTGGGAAGCAGGAGAGACTTTGCCTGGAAGAAGGGTGAAAGAACTCTCGCCAGTAGGCCATGAGAAGGTGCCACATGGTTTTGGAGTAATTAGAGATCCTGCCTGGACAGTGACACAGCTGATGGTGCCAGTGGCCCGAATCATGGATGTGTGCTTCTTTTCCTGAGTTTTGGTACCCTGAATTAGGGCAGGGGAAGAAGGAAGCATTGTGGGTGTCTGTGGGTTTCTTAAAGGACTTTGATATTTTAATGAAGATATTAGGACACTACTTCAAGTCTGTATAGCTTTAAATAAACCTTTCCTTTTCACAGATCTCTGGCATTGAGAGATGCCTTTCCTCTGGCGGGGGACATAATGAACCTGGGGGGTGTTCGGTGTTAGCATACTGTCCTTGATGGGGGGCCCCAGTTGTGCTGTAACACTCCCTCACCCCTCTCCTCATGCACGTAGTTTCTGCATCACTAACATCTTGCATTGGTAGAATACATGTGTTAGAAATAATAAGACAATATTGATATTTTATTATTATATTTACTAAAGCCCATAGTTTACAGTAGAGTTCACTTTTTGCATTGTACATTCTGTGAGTTTCCACATACATATGATGACATTTACTCACCAAGTAGTATCATATAGAAGAGTTTAACTGCCCTAAAAATCCCAAGTGCTCCACGTATTCATCCCTCCTCATCCAGGAGTGAATAAAAGGTAACCACTAATATCCATAGTTAGTTTATTCCAGGATGTCAAATACTTGGAATCACACAGTATGTAGCCTTCAGATTGGCTTCTTTCACTTACTAATATACATCTAAGTTTCCACCACATCTTTTCATAGCACGATATCTCATTTCTTTATCACTGAATAATATTCTATTATGTGGACATACTGAGGTTTGTTTATCCATTCACCTATCAAAGATATCTTAGTTGCTGCCAAGTTCCACAATTATGAATAAAGTTGCTATAAACACTGTATGAAGGTTTTTGAGTGGACATAACTTTTTGAATAATTTGGGTAAGTACAAATGAGTGTAATTGCTGGATTATATGGTAAGCATATGTTTAGTTTTATAGGAAATTATCATCCTTGGCTGGTGTGGCTCACTGGATTGAGCACTGGCCTGTGGACTGAAAAGTCACTCATTCGATTCCCAGGCAGGGCACACTTCTATGTTGTTGGCCAAGTCCCCAGTTGGGATCATGTGAGAGACAACCGATTAATCTATCTTTCACAGATTGATGTTTCTCTCACTCTCTTCCTCCCTCCCTTCCCCCTTCTCTAAAAAACAAAAGTAAACAAATAACATCTTTAAAAATTATCAAAGTTTCTTGTGAAGTTGCTGTACCACTTTGCATTCTCACCAGCAATGAATGAGAGCTCCTGTCACTTCACACCCTCTCCAGCATTTGGTGTTGTCAGCGTTCCAGGTTTTCACTATTCTAGTATGTTGTGGTATGTCATTGTTGTTTCAATTTTCATTTCCTTGATGACATGGAGCATCTTTCCACATAATTGTTTGCCACCTGTATATCTTCTTTGGTGAGGTACCTGTTCAGATCTTTTGTCCATTTTTTAATTGGGTTGTTTGCTTTCTAATTGTTGAATTTTATCAGTAACCTTTCACTTTTCATGTAATTACCATCATGAAGATTATTAATAAGGAAACAAAAACACTTATGAGTTTTACCAAATATCACATAATGTGTAAATTGTTTTACAAGCATCATCTCATATAATTCTCATAACAATATTATTTTATCTCATTTTATGGTGGGCAGTTAGATGGGCACGAGCAGAGGGGCACCAGCACAAAGAGCCCCAGTGCCTAGCAAGGGCCAAAGCTGCAAACCCTTGCACAACCACTCCCTTAAGAATTAACCTCTGGAGATGGCAACTGTGCTTCAGCCATGTTTTGGCTCCAGGCCCAGAAAAGCAGCAAAATAAGACACACAACCCCACAGCTGACATCAGGACAAGCTTCATTAACTAATAATCCCCCCCTATACCCCACCACCCCGCTGCCATGCTGATGAATATTCCATTGAGTTCCTGCCCTGAGATCTGAGATAAAGGCCCTCAGGATAAAGAACCCAGCACTGGTCTCTCTATGGAGCTCATCAGCACCTTTCCCTACCCCATTGTTTCCCCAGGGCAAGTTTTCTCTCCCCTCACCCCCACTTCCCAGGAGCACCTGACCTTCTCCTCCCTCTTTCATCTCTCAAAACTCATGTATCTCCCTCTCCATCTCTCTCTCTTTCTCTCTCCTAAGCTTCAAGGCCCTTCTGTGGCTCACTTCTTCTACCTCCATAGCTTTCTAAATAAACTTTCTCTTATCATTTGAGTCTTGGCTCTGAATTTTTCTCTTAGCCAGAACACAAGAACCAAGGTTAACACCTGGTGCCATGTTGCTGCTGCTAACAATTTATGAAAACGTGTCTGAGAAAGATTCTGTAACTTAAATAAGATCACTTATATAAGATCCTATAAGTAAACAATAGGTCCAGAATTGCAACCCAGCCTTTTTTATTATTTTCTTTAAAAATATTTATTTAATATTTATTTTATTTTTAATTTAATCTTTATTATATATTTTCTATTACCATTTAGTCCCCTTATACCTCCTTACCCCCGGCAATCATCATACTGTTGTCCAGGTCCATGAGTCCTTTTTCTTTTTTCTCAATTCCTCCACCCCCTAACCTCCCCTCACCACTAATTGTCATCTAATCTCCATCTATGAATCTGTCTGTTTTGCTTGTTAGTTCAGTTTGTTCACTAGATTCCACATGAGTGAAATCATACAGTATTTGTCTCTCTCTGAACTTGCTCATTTCACTTAGCTAACCTAGCCTTTGAACCCTCAGGATGAAACCTTACCCACTGCATCTACTCTTTCCTTTCCTTCTACTTATGTGTGGCAGATGTGTTTCTTCGGGTTAAGCTGGGAGCATCAGATGGATAGTGATAGTAGTGTGCTGGATGTAAGGATCGATGGATTATGTGAATCAATATATAATCAATGTATCTGATTAGAAGCTTGAGACAAGAAACATATTTACCTCTAAAAAGAAAACAAAAAACCTGAAAAGCAGTTTCTAATCTTTCTACCTAAAGTAAACTACATTGAATGTTTTATTTTTCAATGTAAAGGAATTAAATTTCTTCCTACAGTCAAGTAAATAAAAACACTTTAAAGTGTGAGCATTTTTTTTCTCTCTCAAATCACTAATGGATCAATTAGCAATTTCTAATTCAGTCTTCTACTCCCTTTCATTGAAATCACTTACTAATCCAAATAAGGCAATCATCATAACCCATTTAGCATACAGAGGGCTGCTTCTGTTAATGACACAGCTATATCTCTGGACATTAAGTCAATTAGTAAAGATTACAAATGTTATACACATATGAAAAATTAAAATAAGGCAGTTTATTAACTTAGCAGAGTTCTTGTGCTTATACTAAAGCATAGTGTTTAGAATTACATTTATCAACATGAAAACTCAAACTTTGAGGCTGACACTCCAGCCTCTATGGCAGCTTCAGGCTGAGCAGCTTCTTTCATCTATACTGTACCTTCTTCTACTCTGGCTGCCACATGTAGTTTTACATGATTATTAAAATTTCACTTTTGGCCCTGGATGGTGTGGCTCAATGGACTGAGCATCGGCCCATGAACCAAAATCATCACTGGTTCAATTCCCAGTGAGGGTAAATGCCTGGATTGAAAGGCCAGGTCCCCAGTAGGGGCCATCTGAGAGGCAACCACACATTGATGTTTCTCTCCCTCTCTTTCTCCTTCCCTTCACTCTCTAAAAAATAAATAAATATATAAAAATCTTTAAAATTGCACTTCTGGAATGGGAATCAAATTCTCTTCAACTTCCTCAGGAATGTGGTAGTGGAAGCCTCTCTAGTGAGTTCAGGCCTCTAAGAGAAGTTTCAGCATATATATACCTCTAATCCTGCCACCTAAGGGCTCCCAGCAAGCCACTGCTTAAAGCCCAGGGGCTTCCTGACCCAAGCCACTGATGTCACATCTTGATCTCTCTCCACTCACTTTCTTCCCCGTGCCTCAGGTTTTCTGGCCACCTTCCTTTCTGTCTCAGTGGCTACCATCACCTTTATTCTAAATTTAGTGCTCCCTTTACTCTTTCTTCTTCACCAACCCATCCCCCTCCCTTGTGCTGAAGTATAAATGCACAGAATGTAATTATTCAACACATTCACTACTGTTCCCTCATAGAAAAGAGATGGAGACTATGAAGAAGCACTATGATGGAGACTATGATGGAAACCAGTGCAGGGGAATGACAAAGGTTCTGGAAATCCATTTCATTTTGGGAGTTCATATCTTTGATTTTTCAGTCTTTGGTCACATGATATTACATACAAGTATCCTGATGGCCTTTTGTTCTGTTTTTTCGCTCAGGAACATGGATCTTCTAAACTCTCCTTACCTACATATCAGTCTTTTCTCAGCCTTCTGTCCTCGCTACAATCCTTGAACACCTAGGAAAAAGGGGCTGAGATGTTGATTTTAGCTTATTATTTTATTTCATCCTCTTGGCATTATTTTCTCTTTACCAATGAGACAACTAACACTCAGAAAGATTCATCATTTGCCCCAAATATAACATGTTGTATAGCACAGAGCAAGAATTTGAAGCAATGTCTGATTCTTCAATCTTCTTTCACTTTACTACATTGTCACTTTCCAGAAATTGTTGGAATATTAGATAAAATAAATAGCCATTTAGATGTTCTGTAATCCCTAGTGGGTCATTTACCTTGTGTCCAGGCTGGTGATGCAGTTACTCTCTACTGCACCCTAACACCCCTTCTCTCATTGACAGATGAGAATGGGGACACTCTTGTTGAGTTATATTTCAGTAAGGGAAGCAAGTCATTTCCTCCTCTACATTATGGAATAGAAAAGTCTTTAAGGTCCTATATCTACTTGATCACAAGTCACTCTAGAACAAGACCATGACTACTTAAGACCACTCTACATGTAGCACACTCTATCTAGAGCAGGGATGTCAAACGCATTTTCACCGGGGGCCACATGAGCTCATGGTTGCCTTCAAAAGGCAGAATGTAGTTTGCAGACTGTATAAATCTAACTACTTCTTAACAGTTAAGTGAGAGCTCAGAACTGCCACCAAGTAGAAACAAGGTGCTGGCCTGGGTAGAGGAGAGCCCTGTGTTTGCCACCTGTGATCTAGTGCAAAAAAAGAGTGCTGGATGCCCAGCAGATGCTCAAGCATTGTTATTAAAAAGTTTAACTAACTTATTCACATCTATAATTCAAGGATGCTATATTTAATCATTTTCAAAGTTAATAATAATACAAACAATAACTGGAAAACATATCCCAAATTAAGCGGCAACTAATTTAATACAGACATTGTGGAACACTCCACAAAGTTGCTCATCAATTCCTCTTTCAGCCCGTCACCTAACAAATAATGAGATATTGAGGAACTTGAGGTCTTACCGAAGTGTCCAAAATTATGGAATTCTTCAATATGGATTCAAATTCATAACTTACTTTCTTTTAATTTTTTTACCTTAACAAATAGGGCTTCATTACTTTTTCTCCCTGAGTACAAAAAGGAAATAGAAGCAGCAATGCAAATTGACCCATACCCTTAATACTGACACACTTTGATAACAGCAGGAAATGAACTCACAAATCCATCTCAAAATTTAAATACACAGGTATGTCCCCGTAACAAATATGTTCTTAATCTGAAATGTCCCTTACACCTGAAAAATTGAGTTGTCAAATGTAGGTCACCAATCAAGGGACAAGTGCTATTCTCTTGATTAAACTTTTCTATTCCATAGCATTGTTTGTTTGTTTTTTTACATAAAACACAAAGTTTATTTTTTAACATTTTTAATATTATATATTACCCAGTGAAAATCATGTTCAATATGATTTTCAACATTTTCAACATGAACAAAATCATGTTCAATTGAAATACTTTTATATCATTCCAGTCTTTTCAGTGCACAATACAATTTTCATCAGTGTCATACGATATGGGTAGTTTTAGGCTGCATTTTTCACTTATCATTATATTAGCTTTTATTTATTTATTTTGATTATTGTTCAAGTACAGTTATCTCCATTTCACTCCACCATGGCCTCCCACCCGCCCATCCCCACCTCCCACCCTCGAACCTACCTCCTTTGGCTTTAGCCATATATCCTTTATACATGATTACAAACTAATTTATGATTTAAAAGAAATCACATAAAAGGCAGACAAAAAAGAACACTACTAGAAATTTTATAATTTTCAGAATTTTCTTAATTTACTTAATTTATACTTTTATGCCATAGCTCTAGGAAAGCATTGGCTACAAGAGGCTGTAATACCACATAAGTGGGAATGTTTAAGTACATTTCTAATAGTAAATGCAGAATAATTTCTATATTGGCATTTTATTGGAATAGGGTTATATTTTTAAATATCCTTGGTTTTAAATAAAGAAATATTATGGTCAAGATACTGTGTTTCTCACTAAATAGTAGACCCTCACTCCACTATAGTTTTAAAGACTGTTCATGTAATGAATAGAGATGTCAACCTGCTTTCTTAGACCTGCTTAGGTCTAAGAAAATACTCTCTGGCCCTATTTTTGTAGGATGAAAGGACAACATAATTATCTATGTCTGAAATATTTGTTTGCCCCACACAATAGCTTCTCCCTATCACGGGCTGCCCAGGTAACTGCTGTGGTAAATGGACCAAGGGCAATAGGGAGATCTGAGGCTTATCAAGGCCAGGCACAGTCTCTCCATTATTACCACAGGTGTGGAGGGACCCAAGCAAAGCTCAGGCCACCTGCTTCACATAGCTTTTCCTAATGGCTTTGCTACAGGCAGAGCTGTGAATGGCAGCCCATAGAATGGCTGTAAGTAGTGGTGCAGGCAATCCCAGTCCAGGGAAATGCCAGTGAAACCAAATAAAAAACATTAACACATGCACACATGTGACTTTCAGGGCACTCGCCAAAGTAATGAGCCTCCAAGACTCAAGTCAGGGGGGCAAGAACAGGACGCTATTTTTATATACTGGAAATACACAAACACATGCATACATGCCCGTATATTTCAAATATATTGTATTTTTGTAACCTATTTCCTTCACCTAAAGAATATATTGTTAGTATGTTAGCATTTCTGCAACAGCATTTTTCACATTTACATGGCATTTTATTATATGGATATATCTGGTTTTTTAAACCAATCTCAATATTTGATAATTTTGATATTTTCCATTTGTGGTTATTCTTAAATGCTGTAAGAAATAGAAAATGTGAAAATATATTTGTACATATTGCAAATGATTCTTCAGATAAAGTTTGTAGAAGTATAATTAGTGGTGAAAAGGTTATAAGCACGTTTAAAGAACTGTTAACATATTTCCATGACACTATCAAGAAAAGTTCACACCCAGCAGCGGAAAATATCACTGAATTAAAGAAAACTGCCTGGTTGACATACCAGAACCTAGAATATCTTGGAATAAGTAGAATTTTATTTGAATTTTAATGAGATTGAACAAGATTTTATAAATTTATTGTTATTTGTATATCAAACTTTGTTAATCCCCTATTGTAACTGTTACTAATTTTCATGGATTTTAGTCTTTTATTGGTTGATAAAGATTCTGTAGAAGAGTTTTTTTAATAAGCTTTGGTCAGAAGTTTACAGCAGTATGTAGCCAATTTGTAGTTTGTCTCAAACTTTAATGGTGTTTTATGATACTTGAAGTTTTATGCAATCAAATGCATTAATAACTTCTGCATGATACATATTTTCTTACTCTAATTTTAAGCTTAGAAATATATTAGGTCTCTGTATTATACAGAATTTAATGGTGAAAAGAGAATTCTTTGAGGGGAGCATGATGTGAAATTTGCCTCTATCCAGAAACCTCAGTATTTTCAGAATTCAGAAATATAAAATCTCCCTAGATCTATTTATGAAGCAAATTAGTGTTCTGTTTTTCAGCATATAGGTCCATGTTATTTCTTACTAGATCTCTTCCCAAGGGGAAAATGAGAGGAAGAGAGACATCACATAAGACATTTTTAAATGCTTCCTTTTCCACTCCCTATGCCCTATCTATCATTATTTTAGTTTTGAGTTTAGAGTTAGAGAAGAGACAGTGACTTGGGGAGGACAGAATCAGATAAGAAGAGAAACTAAGAGAAAAATCGCTTTTGATTCCAGCTGGATTCTACAAAGATGAGGCAGACAGGAGGAGAAAAAGATTGTGAGAAGCCATTTCTCAACACTACTACCACACAAGCAAGGAAATGGTAGGGGGCTGGGAGGAGGCAAGCATTAAACACATCCAAGTAAGTACAGAGAAGTTCAAATAGTTTGACAGCAGCAGGCCAATTTACATTGTGAAAGGTGGGCCCTTCATCTTCTGGGAAGAGACATTCATGTAGACAATGAAACGTAGTATAAGCCCACAGTCTACAAAATGGAGCCCACAGTCTACAAAATGGATGGAACTGAGGCAGGGCTCTTGGTTTCTTACAGCCTCAATGTACATGCAAGAGATCCAGCTATGTCCTCAAATCCATGAGGGGACATGGAGGTACCAAAAGTGTTGATAGGCCAGAAGAAGCCTGGCTGCCGGCATGGACTCCTCAAGATATGAGGAATTTGCAACCAGGGATAAATAATGACTGTTGACTACAGTGGGTAGTTCCATCAATGTCCTGGTGAAGTCAGATGGAACCTGCTATGACACAAAAGTCACCAAGAGAGGGATCAGTCCAGCTGGACCATTCCATGACTGTCACATAATATGATCCAAATAACATTGTGTAGATTCAAGGAACCCACCTCTTCTGTCTTCACAGTCATATCGTCTAAATAACACCCACCCTCCCTCAATAACACTATAAGTGATCTTGGAAAAAGCAAGCAGGAGAATAACCATTTGCCTGACTCATCCAAGCAGAGACTAATTTTCATTAAAAGGCAGTTTAAATTATTGGAAAGAATGCAGGTTTCAAATTTAGACTAAATACAATTATTCCCTATCTTTACTCCTCCCTGTCATCCTATGGAATGTGGAATGAGAGGGAGCTCATGCAGAAAATGAGAACAGTTATAAAGGAATAAATTCTAAACTGCTTTGTCTGTACCAATTAATGAGATCAAATGTGTTATATTAGTACCCACACATATACATGTGCACACACACACTTTCCTTCCTTTTTTTCTAGTTGTTTTATAATGCTAACATTGCATTTTCTTAGAAGAAACATTCATTTATGAAATCTTAATCAGTCTTCTTTAACATTTCACAGAAGCTATGTATTTCAATACATTTCAAAGACATTTGAAACATTTTACTTATAATATTGATCCTACTTTTTTACTTCACAACCTTCTTGGCAAATCTGAGTTTAACCAACACAAGTGTTTTGCATCTTGCACTGCCATTATTTATAATTCATACCTGACAAGATTTTCCCAAAATTTTTCATCTGAAAATTGTATTTCAAAAATGAGTTACACAAGATAAGAAAGGCATAAAGTTTACCTTACTTTAGGTAAACTTTCATTTATAAAATGAAAACTTTCATTTAGGTGACCAGTTTCATTTGTAAAAGAATGTATAAGCAAACCTATTGCTGTTGAAAGAGACAACTAAAGTCAATAAATTATTCCAAGATACTAGACAATATAGGACAACCTTTTGCAGAACTTTTCTGAGTCATTCCTGAATGGAGTTATTTCATCTGGAATTAGACTGAAAGCTGTTCTCACATATAGATAAAGATGAGATGACAGTGAAGTTGGAGAGCTCACATTTATTAAGTACTTACTATGTGCCAGGCATTTTAAATGTCTATAGGACTTAATCTGTCCATCCCTTTCAGGAGGTTCTATACTGATTTATATTTTAGCAGGTGAAGAAATTAGGAGTCTGAGAGGTGAATTAGTTTGCTCACCTCTGCAGCTAGGGAACAGTGGATCTGATGTTCAAGTCTGGATCCTCAGAATCCAAACCTCCTACTTGACCTTCTAGTTTTGTCCTCAGAATATTGAGTTTATGGAGTAATGGAAGCAGTATTTAGAGACTGGAAACCCACGTCCATATCTCACTTTTGCCAGGTTTTTCTTGCACCATTATAAGCAAATGATCTGTTACATGCTTTGAAAAACAAAGTTTGTTGTGAATATTAAATGGACTTTGATTTTCTCCTGCATAAAGGAACACCTCCTAACTCACAGAGTTGTTTTGAAGGTTTTATTAGACAACATACTGACAGCACAGAGTATGTTTTTCATATACAGCCAGAGCCTTATAAATTATAGCAATTATTATTAGTTTTATATATTTAAAACCACTTCACTGTAAAGCACCATGTAGGTATAAGATAATGCTAGCCTTCCAGAAATAGAGCATAGCACCATGACGGCATCCTTCCTGGGAACATTGAAGTACATAGACGATGGTAATGCATGCAGCTTCTAGTGACAGGAGTCCTGCCCTGCCTATCTGGCCTCATTTCCATGGCTTCCCAATAGTCATTCAGTGTGTCCTTCAGAAATATGAGGGTCCTCTTGGACCACATTTTTTAAACTTTCTTCCCGCTCTCCTTACCTCTTTCTCCTGGCAAGCTCCTCTTCCCTAGGGGGAAAAATCCCTTCTCATAGCACAAGACATGGAGCTTTTGTAAAAGCAGTTCTCTGGGACCAAGATGTCAGGCTGAGAACTCACCTGTGTCTGAACCCACTGTAGGAGTGCAGGTGTCTCTGCCCACACATGTGATTGGTCCCTCCAGGGTCTGTTTACTGCTATAAACACCTGCTATCTAATAATAAATCTCAGCTTTTCTGTTAAACTTTCTGGAATGACCCTCCTGACACTAACAGCACTCTTTTCCCTATTCTTACTATGTTTACAATCAGAATTGTGGATTGTAAATAGTCTTCTCCAAATGTTCCCTGCAAAGCTGCCTAATTCACCAGACCCTTAGGCCTCATCAGAGAAGGATGTTACTTTTCCATCCTGGGCCCTGAGTTGGTTGCAGGTCTGTCTTACCGTATAGCCACCTAGAGTTCTTGAAGAGTAAATCCAAGAGTTGAAATCAGAAGGCATGCACAGCAGCACTGGGAGCAACTATTTCTATGCCCTCACAATAGAACATGCCACCCACAGCCACTAGCCCCAGGGGCCTACCAATGTACTGTTGAAACACAAGCGTGTAGCACAACTAAGTATGGCAGGGTCTCACCTCCCACAGACTTCCCCATCTATGTGGAAGAAAATATAGAAAGCAAATTCTCTTAACAGTTTCAAAATCAGCTCTTTTGTGAAGTTGTTCAAAGATTTTTTTAAATATTTTCTTTATTTATCTTTAGAGGGGAAGGGAAGGAGAGAGGGAGAGAAATATCAATGTATGGTTGCCTCCCATGCATCCCCTGCAAAACCAGACATGTGCCCTGACTCGGAATCGAACCACGATCCTTTGGTTCGCAGGCCTGTGTTCAATCCACTAAGCTACACCAGCCAGGTCATGCTCAAAGATTTTTAAGTATAAGAATGAGTAAGAATCCATATGTTGCCTCTTACTAGCTGTAAAATAGGCTTTGTCAAGTTACTTTACTTCTATAATCCTCAAGTCCTCATTTTAAAGGGGGCAACAATGTCTGGTTTATGAGAATTAATATGGAAGACAATGTATGTGAATAAGCCAGTCTGTGGCTGTCTTTTAGGATGTCAGTAAGAAGCTACTACTGTGAAGACAGCTGTGATGGTTGTCTGTTAAATGTCACCAATTATCCTCAATTCTAAGTTAAAGCAGAGAGGAAATAAACCCCAAGTGTCAGGGCTTTGTCATTCAAAGGAAAAGAGATTTTTCTTCAACATCTTACCAGTCTAGGACATTGCCTTTGCTACATACACCATTTCTGTCTTGATCAAATGTGTTTATTTCATGTTGCTAGTGTAACAGATTACCTTAACTAGTGCTTTAAAACACAAATTTATTCTTTTAGTTTCTGGAGCTCAAAAATCCAATGTGGTCTTGTAGGTATTAGCTGCACTGTTTCCTTCTGGAGGCCCTAAGAATGCCTTCTTCTTTTTTTCTGTCTGTATTCCTTGGCTTGTGGCTCCTTCATCCATTTTCAAAGTGTACCACTCCAATCTCTGTTTCCATCACCACACCATCTTCTCAGACTGGGATTCCCCTAATGTTAGTCTGATAAGGATCATTATGACTCCATCAGTTCATATAAGTAATTTGGGATAATCTCCCCAACTCAAGATTCTTACTTTCACCACATCTGGAAAGTCCCTTTTGCCAGATAAGGCAACATTATAACTTCCACAGATTAGGACATGTACATATTTAAGGGCTATTTATTCAGCTTGCCGCACCAAGTTTCCATCATGATTGCTTCCAGATTCACTCCTGCCACACTTTCTAGTTAATAAACTTGGTCCAAGAGGACATTAGAGTTGGACTAATATAAGTACATATTTTTATAGAAAATAAATACATTGCCATCAATGTTACCCAAGTGAAAATATGGGGTTTCAGTCACTAAATCCTCCCATCCACATGCATTAGAAAAGAATAGCAGCTGGAAGTTTTTGCAAATATTTCTAATAAAGGCAAGGAAGGCATTCAGTTGGACATGCACCAGTAGTGGAAATACTGGGGAAAGCTTTTGGAAAAGTTCATTCACATGGTCTCTAAGCACATTTTTAGCATGGAGATATGACCCTAAAAACATTCCCTGGTACCTGTCATCATTGTCCTCATTTCTAACCACAGGTGCACATGAGTTCATGCCTACATTCTAACCAGACATGAGACAACTAGGAAAAAGTAATATGTATGTATGTATGTATGTATGTATATGTATGTATATGTGTGTGAGAAGGTTATTATGACATTTGTATCTATTCCTTTTACTATTTAAACAAGCTCACACATGCAGTGAACTTCTACCTGGGTTGATAAAACATGCATCAATTTCAGATCAAATGTTCTACTTTTAGGGTCATTTTTAAAAACTATAATCCCCAGTGCTTACCCTAAAACAAAAAAATAATTTTATTGGTGAGTGTTTTGTGATTACTCAATCTCATTCTCCCCCTGTGCTTTTGGCTGTGGTGTCATGAGACACATTGTTATTAAAAGACACCTCATGCTATATGAACTGTCTTTGAAAAAAATACTACCCATGAAAAATTCCAACTAAAGTAGCATGTTTACAAGCATTGTAAACATTCTTAAGGAATTTAAATGATCTTATTTATTCAGATGTCTAAACCATTTCAACTTGAAAATAACTATTTCATATTTCAACTTTCAAAACATTGAAAATTAATATGGTGGAAAGATTGTGACGTTTCATACCAGCACGGAGGTTCTAGTATCTGGTACGCCACCAAATTGACAAGACCTTCTAATATTCCACTAAATTTAAAGTGCTCACATTTGTTGTCATCTAATTTACATAGTTATTCTTTTGCATCTCATTGTGAACAATGTATGCCCCAAATAAGTATGTATTATTAACTCCCCAGAAAAAAATTATTGTGTATTCATTTACACATTCAATCATTTAACAAATATTTATCAAGTACCTACTGTATGTCAGATCAGACACTGAACTAGTTGCCCAAGGAAAGGCAATGAACAAAATTAATAGACTTTGTTCTCATTCTTTATAGCAAGCCACACATTCCCTTACTCTTCATCTCAGTGCCTCAAATCTGATCTGTAATAGCATAAATAAAAATAAAATCACAATATATAGAAAATTAAATCACAGCATATGTTTTCACAATTTTGAGATTAGTAAGTTCAATGTCGAATTATGTGTATGTCTCTTGATTATCAGTTTTCTTCCTTCAGTGCTTTAATGAAATTCATTGCTCAAATCATTTGTTGTTAAAAGGGTAACTGGAGGAAAAGAGATCAAAGTATCCAATAGAAAACAAGAAGTTATGCCCATGGGAGCTGTCCTGTCCCAGAAAGTACTAAACATCGTGACTCAGGCTAGGGAAGTAACTACCAAAAAACCTCTGTGTCTCATTCCTTCAGTGGGTAAACTGGAAGTTAGGAAGCCTCAGATCCATCCTGGAAAAGTAGGGTGACTTATTTATTGTTCAAATTTGGGCACATATGACAGTTAAAAGAGATAATAACACCAGACACACAGGCATAAACTAAAACATATACTTACCTATCAATAAATCACTTAATCTCTTTACCTCTTGTTTTCCTTGTTAAATGGTGACAATGGCACATCAATTTGTGAAATTATGAAATATGGAAACAGACATAAAAACCCTTCAAAAACTACATAGTGCTACATTAACTGTGATTTTGCCTTTATTAAAAATATTTAATTAATTAATTTCCAATTTACCCTGTGACTTGACACTTGAAGAGTCTTTTCTCTCTCTGTTTTTTTTTTTTTTTAAATGCCATTACAACCAGGAGTAAAACACCAAGAAACATCCTTTAAAAGCTATCAGGGCCTCGAATACCTCTCTGCAGCTAATCAATTGTAGCACCACTATTTTTTAACCTGAATCATTCATCAGTGAGAATGAGGGAAATAGAAAAGCAGCACCATGGATGGTGATAGAAACCTGCTTTACAACAGGGCATAAACTGAAGGGGAAAATCATCCATGACAAACAGCCATATTGTGTTGCAGTTCTATACCGCTAAATCCTTATTAATCTTTGGGGAAATTTTTCAATCTGTAGCTGTGAGTCTGACCTAGAATGTGTTTTGTCTGAAGAGAACAAATAATACTACAGCAGCTATTCCAATAATAGTCAATATTTTTCCTCACAATAAATCATTCACTTTTATCCTAGAGGGTGCAAAAAAACTAATGACTTAAAGTAGATGTGAAGCACTTAATTCTTCAGTAGGAAGGAAAGGGCAATCTTAACACTGACAAATCTAACAAATCAGGATAAAGCATTGCACAAATGGATTCCATGTTACAATGTTCTATAATAGTGAAATAAACTCCCATATGGGACGACTTTACAAGAATAAATGGGGCAAATAGACACATGGGAGACTAGAAAAAAACACTTTAGAGAGAAAAACAAAAAGATAAAGAAAGTAAAATAAACAACAAAATTAGACAGAAAATGATGAAAAAAACAAAATCCCCTCTTATGAAATAAAAAATGTTCATGTTTATAATCATACATTTTTTGACAGTTTGTAAGACAGCAAGGATTTTATGTGGCCTCTAGATTTAAAAAATGAAAGGACTTGAAAGAGATCACAATGGGTGCACCAGAAAGACTTCCCAAGATAATTGGGTAGTCAAAACAGGAGAGCTTCCCTCTCCAGTTCTCACAACGAGATGACTTATTACTATCAATGCCAGAAACATGACAGCATAAGTTAAGTAGTGAAATACAGTCTCCCTGTCTTCATTAACAATAATGACAATCTGGGAGAAAAACTTGCTCCTTTTTGCTCCAGTATTATTTTTCATCATCTTCTGATAATTGGCTGGGTACATTTGAGCAGGGAATAAGACTACCTGAGTCAGCCATCCTTGGAAGCCTGTTGGCCACATGACTAAGTGCTGGAAATTAGGATGTAAGTACAATTGTCTTCAAGAAATCATCCGAAAAAGCAGGGCATATCTGAATTTGCTTCTTTCTTCATCCCAGTGTTTAGGATGTGATTCCTGAAGCCCACATGGCAGTGGTCCAATGTATGTTTATGTTTCAAATGATGACGCAAGAAGATGAAAGTGACAGTGAAGTAACCAGAATAACTTGAAACTACTAACTCCTGAATGTCATTTACATTAGAGAGACATGAACTCCTATCTTATTTAAAATCACTGTTAGTTGGGGTTGTTGCTAACAGCTAAAAATCACCTTAATAATAAAGAATCACTGAATTAGTGTTAAAGTTTGTTCTTTTACGGATGGGATAAATATAGTATTATACCAGTGGCATTTTAAAGAAAAGATTTATTAGATATTTGAAAATACAATACATACTAATTTGGATTCTTCATTGAACCTTATAAAATTTGATCCATTTGTTGTGTTCTCCTCTCTCTCTTTCTCTCTGTCTCTCTCTCCCTCTCTCCATCCTCCTCTCCCTCTCTCCCTCTATCTCTCTCTGACTCTCCCTCCCCAATTTACTGCGATATTTCACCCCACGTATAAGCCTGCATCTCTTGGACATAAGGATATTCAGCTATATAACCAGGATCACCATCATTTTAACAACACTGCTTAAGAAAAATTCTGTAAATCATCTAACATACAGTCCACACTAGAATCTCCCAAATTATGTCAACAAGATGTCCCTTGAAAAGGCTAATAAAATCATTTTCTGGCAGTTGATGAATAAAAAAGAGATTAATATAAAGTATATTAAGAATAAAAAAATACTTAACTAGATATATACACTTGACATGTAAACAAGAATACAGAATATTACAAGCAACTCTATGATAATAAGTTTGGAAACATAGGTGAAATGAATTTTTTTATAAAAAAATAAAATTATACATTTCAAGAAGAAACATAGAAACTTCATTAATATGGTAGTTATTGAAAAAATAGAATTGGTAATAAAACTCTCCCCTATCCTTGAATAAACATGGGCTAAAAAAAATTCACTACCCTTTTAAGGAACAAAAGAACAAAAATTATTCCTGAACCCCAAATTAAAGAGAAAGTTTCCCAAGCCCTTTTATGAGATTCATATAACCTTAGTACCACTGACAGAAGAATGTAGTAAAAGGTGACCATAGATCCCTTGCTGGCATGCTTCAGTTGGTTGGAGTGTCCTCTTGTCCATCAGGGTGTTAAGGGTATGATTCTTCAGTCAGGGCATTTGTCTGGGTTGTGGTTTTGATCCCAGGCTGAGGTGTGTATGGGAGGTGGCCAGTTAGTATTTCTCTCACATATTGATGTTTCTCTCATTTCCTCTCTTTCTAAAATCTATAAACATATTATATTTTTTTATTTTTTGAGGAAATTCCATACTGTTTCCCACAGTGACTGTACCAGTCTGCATTCCCACCAACAGTGCACTAGGACTCCCTTTTCTCCACATCCTCTTGAGAACTTGTCTTTTGTTGATTTATTAATGATAGCCATTCTGATCATTGTGAGGTGCTCATTGCGCCTTTAATTTACATTTCTCTGATGGTTAGTGATGTTGAGCATCTTTTTGTATGTCTATGGGCCATCTGTATGACCTCTTTGGAGAAATGTCCATTCAGGTCTTTTACCCATTTTTTAATTGGATTGTCTGTCTTCCTGGTGTTGAATCATATGAGTTCTTTATATATTTTGAAGATTAAACCCTTGTCCAGTGTATCATTGGCAAATATGTTCTCCCATATGGTCAGTTCCCTTTTCATCTTGTTGATGGTTTCCCTAGTCCTGCAGAAGCTTTTTAATTTGATGTAGTCCCATTTGTTAACTTTTTCCTTTATTTCCCTTGCCATAGGAGATACATCGGCAAAAATATTGCTACATGAGATACCTGAAATTTTACTGCGTATATTCTCTGCAAGGACTTTTACAGTATCACAATTTATATTTAACCCTTTTATTCATTTTGAGTTTATTCTGTGTGTGAGCTGGTGCTCTAGTTATGTCTTTTCACATGTACCACTCCAGTTCTCCCACACCATATATTGAAGAAGCTATTTTTAATCCATTGTATGCTTATATCCCCTTTGTTAAATATTAATTAACCATAGAGATGTGGGTTTATTTCTGGGTTCTCTATTCTGTTGCACTGATCTATGCGTTTTTTTCCTATGCTAGTACCAGGCTGTTTTGATTACAGTAGCTTTGTAGTATAGTCCAATATAAGGTATTATAATCCCTCCAACTTTATACTTCTTTCTCAAGATTGCTGGGATTACTCAGGGTCTTTTTTCAGTTCCACATACAGTTTTGAAATATTTTTTATAGATCAGTGAAATAGGCCATTGGAATTTTAATAGGAGTTGTGTTGAATCTATAATATTCCCATACCAGGAATACAGTGAAAGAACCCTGAAACACCAGTTCAAAAGAAGGAAAGTATGCACCCCTATGTTCCTAGCAGTGCTATTTACAATAACCAAGTTCTGGAAACAGACTAATAGCCCATCAATAGATAAGTGATCAAAAATCTGTAGTACATTTTCACAATAAAATTCTACAGAGCAGAAAGAAGAAGGAACTCCTACCCTTTGCAACAGCATGGATGGAACTGGAGACTATTATGCTAAGAGAAATAAGCCAGTCGGTGAAAGAAAGATAAATGTCATATAATCTCACTTATAAGAAGAATGTAGTGAACAAAATAAACTAACAAGAAAAATAGAAACAGAGAGACATGGAAACATGGAACAGACTAAGAGCAGCCAGAGGGGAGGGGGAGAGGGATAATGGTGGAAAGAAGGGAAAGGGACTAGTTAAAGAACATGTATGAATGACCATAGATATGGACAATGGTGTAGGATTGACTATGGGAGCAAGGTGCGGGCTAGGGGGAGGGGGGCAAAGGGGTAAAAATTGGGACAACTGTAATAAAATAACAATTAAAAATGAAATTTAAAAATGAAATAAATTTTATTTTATTTTTTTTAAATATTTTATTTATTTATCTTTAGAGGGGAAGGGAAGGAGNGGGCAAAGGGGTAAAAATTGGGACAACTGTAATAAAATAACAATTAAAAATGAAATTTAAAAATGAAATAAATTTTAAAAACATGATCATAGACCAAGTTTAACTTGGAAACAAATGCCATAAAATATTAATTAATAGCTTCCTTCCGGCAATGTGTTTTAATTATAATAGGGCATCCATAAGCAATCTTTATTCCAGGAGAGCAGTTTTAGCTTTAGATAATCTATCAATATAATTAAAGAAATAAAAGAAAATGATATTATCTTCATATTTTTAAAAAACTATTCAGAAAATCAACACTCAGACATTTTATTAAAAAGAAATATTTAGCAGACTAGAAACAGAAAGAATTTCTATAAAACAATAAAGAATAACCACCAAAATCCTATAGCAAAAGAACACTGAATACCAAAAGTAAGACCCCTCTGAACTTTCAAACTTAGAAACAGAGGAAAATGTTTCTCCACTCAGAAGTAAAGTAAACTGTATACAACATAAATTTTGTGTTACCTTTTTGTTTCTAGTCCATGACAAGAAGAGCAGAATGATCTAGTTTTATAAGATCCTAGAACCTTTAGGATATACTCTTTTAGAGGGATGGCCCTGTCAGAGGTTAATGTGATTTTAGAGACCATATTAAATAATTTTTAATCAATAGCTTTATATCTGACTCTCAGAGGTCCTATGTATCCCCTGTCATGGAGAAGCAGCAAATATAAAGCAAAATTAGAATTGGTATAAATCATTGTAGGCAGAATAATTATACCAAAGAAAATCGATACACTGTCCCTGGAATGTGGCTTATGCAAGGAATCAATAGTATTCTGAATTGGATGTAGAGTAGATGAATGTGGATGATGGGGAGATACACATCATGATCAATTGAATGGGGGCCTCAAGGTAATACTAGAGCCCCAGACCCCTTCCAGTGGCTAAAAATAAAAAAAGAAATAACACATTTTAATGTATAGTTTAAATATATTTTTCATTAGTACAATATTTGCCTTTAAAAAGATTTTGAAAGAGCGTATAATAACCAGAAAAGCTGATCTAGGTAGATGAACTCCAAAATATATCTTAGTAAAATCACCTTAAATTATTAAGAACACAGTACATGCTACAGTCCTATTCCAGATCTTATCCTTCAAAACACCAAGCTTTTCACCAATTTAGTTAAAAGCTACAAGTAAAGCACTAGAATTCTTTCCTAGGTGGACACAGTCCTAGCTGCCTCATGACTAAGAAATGTTGCATTATATCTGTGATCAGGCATTGAGAGCATTACTAAACTAATCAGTGCCCCTCATCTGGCTTTCTAATCTTCAAATAGTTTTATATCACTTATTTACCAAGGGAACTCTGAAGACATGAAAACCCATTGCATAGTCTTGTAGATAATCTATCAATAGAGGAAATATTTTCCTCTGTTTCTAAGTTTGAAAGTTCAGAGGGGTCTTACTTTTGGTATTCAGTGTTCTTTTGCTATAGGATTTTGGTGGTTATTCTTTATTGTTTTATAGAAATTCTTTCTGTTTCTAGTCTGCTAAATATTTCTTTTTAATAAAATGTCTGAGTGTTGATTTTCTGGATAGTTTTTTAAAAATATGAAGATAATATCTTTAAAAGAAATATCAAAATTCATCCAGTAACACAACTTTGTATTCTATTAATAAACTAAATTCAATCATCACCAGTAAATTTAAGGAATATGCATATGAAGTATCAGTTCAAGTAAAGACCAGATATAACCTCTTATTTATGTGCTGAATACAAAACAAAACAGGAGGTGGATGCCGTGTAGCAACTTTGGCTGCATCTGTTAACAATAGCATTGGAGTTACTTTTTTTGTGAGCTCAGCCTTATGTCACCAAGATCATGCCTAGCAAGAAAATGAAAGCAATATTTTTCACTTTAATGTTTCCTAATTTTTAAATATGTGATCCAATAAACCACTCATATGCGAGAAAGGGAGGAGATGGCGGCTGAGTAGATGGAAGCTGAGCCCACTGCTTGTGCCACCAGCATGGATTTTTGGCTGATCTTCTGACAAGTGACCTGAACAATCAGCAGAATCTCAGATGATATGAATTTCTGAAGCCAAAGAATACAGAGGATGCTTTGCACCATGCAGTAAGAGATATTATAAGTTGAGGGAGAAATGCCCTGTTTGAGGTACCTGCAGCAGAGGAGAGATCGGACAAAAAAGTACAATTTAGTGTCTTCCCCCTTCCCTGAGCAGAGCTCTGGTCCCACACAGGGAAACTCCCAACCCTAAGTGGGAGAGTCTTGGCAAGATATACAAAGTCCGGGAGACAGGCTGCCCACACACAGCAAGCAGCATGTCCAAAGCTGCAGCACCAGCCAGGAGAGTTCCAGAGAGAAACTCTATCTCCTAAAACTGTCTGAGACACTGGCATGCTGTGGACAGCCCAGGCTGAAAGAAACTTTCTGCTTTTTGAGGAGGTAGAGAGCATAGAGAGTTGGGCCATGGCTTGGGGCTGTAGAGCAAGTGCCACACAGAGACTTTAAAAAAGGGAGCTGAGACATGGCAGGGCAGGGACCTCGTGCTCATACACACATGCAGTGGGTCTGCTGACAAAGAAACCAGATAGAAAATGCATAACAGTCCCACTGAGTCCATCTGTGCAGGAAGAACAGAAAGGGGCACACCAAGGGAATGTGAGACCCGACCCAGTGTGGCTAGTGTGTAGGGCCTGTGCAGAGTGGAGTGTTCAGGTCTGAATCTCCTGAGAGAGCAGCAGACTAAGGACAGGATGGCCAGGAACTAATCACCTGAGATTCATTGCAGCCAGGCAGGTCCCCTCACAGGCAGGTTTGACGAACCCCCACCTACAAGATTGCAGGCTCTGTGGATCAGTGAGCCCAGGTTCAGGAGCCCCCTGTTTGGTACACATTCTCAGGGGAAAGAAGGAGAAGCTCTGAAAGGGCCGTTTCTGAATTTCTATCAGACACTAGGAGCTACACTGGTTCCTTGGACCCAGATCCACTGAAACTAGAAGAGCAGAGAGATTAGAGACAGGCACAGCAAGGGGTGTTCCAGTCCCAGACCAGTTTCTGCTCTGGTACAGAGCTGCCATCAGCACCAAGCAGGAAAGAGCTGACCCTTTTACACAGATTGAACTTCCACAGGAAACGAACAGCTAGTTCATCAGAAACCATACATTACTGAAAATAACCTGAGACAGATCAAGATGTGTAGAGGATGAGGGGAAGGGGAAACACTCTCACCATCTTCTCTGAAGACTGAACAGCACCTCCCTGAGGGTGAACCAAGAAACCCACCCTCCCAATTGCACCACAGGCCCCCTCTGGAGACAGGTGGAAGTGGTATTGGCAGTGCTCTCAGACATTAGATTAACCACTCCTGGACCTTGTGCTGATGGAAAGCCAGCAGGGCAAGATAGGGAAGAACAGCCAGCACGAAGGAGACAGTGAAAGATAGTGGATCACTTATAGCCGCAAACAGGTTGTCTAGGGCTTAACTAAGTAAGACACCATCTGACATTACCAGTGGTGGATCCAGAAAGAGAAGACAGTGGCAAACCCTAGACTCTGTTGAGACAAATTCTACCCTGGTCATCCTCATTATTTGTGTTATTTTTTTCTCTGGAATAAGTTTTAACATTTTTTCTTTTTCTTCAAGTTTCTTCCTATTATTTCACTATTTTTTACTTTAGTTTTATTTCAAATCTCATATTTTACTCTTCCCATCTCTTACTCCAATTTGCCTACTTCCTACCTCTTATTATTTTTGTTTTAATTTTAATTTTTCCCTTTCTATGGCTTGTTTTTACTCTGCAATCTTATAATTTCTCCTCCCTTTGGCCCCTCAAAACTGTTTTCTTGCCATTAGTCGTCCTTTTCTAATGATAGTCTTTTCTATCTCCACCTTTACTAATCTTTGCTCTTTTGTTTTGGTATGGTAGTTGTTGTTGTATTTCTTTCATTTTATTCCTAGATGTTCACTATTTTTGAATTTCAAATCTCAGAATTTACTGTTCCCCTCTACTACTACATTTTGTACTATCCTGCCCTTTCTTTCTCCATTTCAAATTTTATTTTTCTTTCTCTTGGCCTGGTTTTTATTCCTTACTCTAATGATTGCTTCTCCCTCTATCCCCTCAAAATTACTTTTATTTCCTTTAGACACTGCATAATCTTTTTAAATTTTTTCCTACTTATTCTCTTCTACCTTTATTAATCTTTGCTCATTCGACATTGATATTGCTGTGGTAGTTGGTTTTCTTCAGTTTTGTTCTTACTTTCTACTATTTTTAAATCTTTTTAAAACTTCATATTATACTATCCCTTTCCTTACTCCATTTTGTCTTCTTCTCCTCTTTTTAAATTTATGTTATAAATGTTACTTTTTTCTTCACCTTGTTTCTGTTCCTTAGTCTTATTATTTCTTCTCCTTCTACTCTCTCAGAATCATCTTTCTTTCCATTGGCCATTTCATATTAGTTTTTCCTTTCTTATAATAGCCTTAATCTCTTTCCACCTTTATTAATATTTACTTATTTGTTTTTCATAGTGTGGTTGTGGG
Organism: Sturnira hondurensis; assembly: GCF_014824575.4. Lineage (NCBI taxonomy): Eukaryota > Metazoa > Chordata > Mammalia > Chiroptera > Phyllostomidae > Sturnira > Sturnira hondurensis. The sequence continues at coordinate 754,799 of NW_028083505.1, read as the reverse complement.
TGGGAGTATTTTTGTGGGTATGAGTTTTGTCTCCAGGGTGGTTTCATTTTGTTCTGGCAGCATCTGTACAACAGCATTCAAGGTGCAGGGGGTGGTGTGACTCTCAGTCAACCAGCTAGAGGGAAGAAACCACAGAGGAATGACCTAGTAACAAAAAAAAACTATTATAACAATAGAACCCCCATAAAAGACAAAGGGCATCCTAAGAGTATCCAGCTCAAGAGATTATGAGGACTGCGCCACTAAGTCCCACAAGTCTCTTATGACAGAAGGCCACACCATGAGGTAGGGAGTCAAAGCAGATCAATTTAATATGCAGAAACAAACAAAAAGAATCACCTAAAATGGGGAGACAAAAGAAAGGAAAGGAAGGAATTCTACAGTTGAAAGGAAAGGAGGAATTCTCAAAAAGAGTGCTATATGAAATTAAGGCAAGCAATCTATCAGACATAGAGTTCAAAATAATGGTTATAAGGATGCTCAAGAAACTCAGTGAGAAATATAAGGAACTCTAAGGGAGTTCCTACAAGGAACTTAGTGGGAACTACATCAGCATGAAAAAAGGCAAAGAAACTATGAACAAGCCAGGAGAAAATGAAGAATGCACTAGAAGGAATTAAAGGCAGTATAGACAAAGCAAAGGGTTGAATCAGTGAGTTGGAAGACAAGGTAAAAAAAAAAAAGCAGTCAGAGCAGTGAAATGAAAAAGGACTCAAAAAGAATGGAGACAGTTTAAAGATGCTGCAGGACAACATGAAACATAATAATACTCACATCATAGAGACACCAGGAGAAGAAGAGGAGCAAGGGATAGAAAAACAGTTTGAAAAGGTAATAATGGAAAACTTCCCTAATTTGATGAGAGAAAAAGTCATGCAAGTCCTAGAAACACAGAGGGTCCCAATCAGATGAACCTAAAAAGGCCCACTCCAAGACACTTCATAATTAAAATGGCAAAATTCAAATACAAAGAGAGAATCTTAAAGGCAGCAAAAGAGAAATAGGAGGTAATATACAAGGGGGCCCCAATAAGGCTGGCAGCTGATTTCTAAACAGAAACACTACAAGCCAGAAGGGAGTGGCAAGAAATATTCCAAGTAATGAAAAGCAAATGCCTGCAACCAAGATTCCTCTGTCCAGCAAGGCTCTCATTTGAAATGGAAGGTAAAATAAGGAGATTTCCAGACCAGAAAAAAAAAAAGGCTAAAAGAGTACATCATCACCAAACCATCATTGCAAGAGATGCTAAAGGGACTACTTTAAGAAGATGAAGAAAGAGAGAGAGAGAGAGAGAGAGAGAGAGAGAGAGAGAGAGAAACAGGTACAAAGGGGAAAATGAGAATGAATAAATACCTACCAATTAACCTTAAATGTAAATGGACTAAATGCTCCAATCTAAAAACAGGGTAGACAAATGGATAAGAAAACATAACCCACATATATGCTGTCTACAAGAGACCCACCCCATAACAAAAGATCTACATGTACTCAAAGTGAAGGGGTGGAAAAAATATTTCAAGCAAATACACATGAAAAAAACTGGGTTAACAATGCTTGTATCTGACAAAATAAACTTCAAAACAAAAATCATAATAAGATACAAAGAAGATCACTACATAATACTTAAAAAAGTTGTCCAACAAGAGGATATAACTCTCATAAATGTATATGTACCTAACATAGGAACATCTAGATGTATAAGGAAAATCTTGTAGGACTTCAAGAAAGATATCAACAGCAATACAGTAAACCTAGGAGATTTTAAGACCCCACTGTCAACAATAGATAGATCTTCCAAATAACAAGGATGTTGTGTCATTGAATGATACACTAAATAAAATGTACTTTGTTGGGTTAGGTTGTTTGTTTGAAATGTTTCTATTTTCTTTAGGTAAGCCTGTATTGCTATGAACTTCCCTCTCAGGACTGCCTTGGCCGTGTCCCATAAGTTTTGGGTTGTTGTGAGTTCATTTTCATTTGTTTCCAGAAATTTTTGATTTCTTCCCTAATTTCAATCTTGACCCATTCGTTGTTTAATAGCATACCATTCAGTCTCCATGATTTTCGGTGTTTTGGGTCTTTTCCTGTGGAGTTGGTTTCTAATTTCAGTCCCTTGTGGTCAGAGAAAATGCTTGGTATGATTTCAATTTTCTTGAATTTGTTGAGGCTCATTTTGTGTCCTATCATGTGGTCTATTTTTGAAAATGTTCCATGTGCATTTGAAGAGAATGTGTATTTAGCTTTTTTGGGATGAAGCGCTCTATATATATCAGTCAAGTCCATTTCTTCTAGAGTGTCGTTTAATGCTGCTATATCTGTGTTGATATTTTATTTGGAAGATCTGTCCATTTTTGACAGTGGGGTGTTAAAATCCCCTACTATAATTGTGTTGCTGTCAATATCTTTCTTGAAGTCTTCTAGGATTTTTCTTATATATTTGGGTGCTCCTATGTTGGGTGCATATATATTTATGATGTTAATGTCTTCGTGCTGAATTCTTCCCTTGAGCAATATGAAGCGACCTTCTGGGTCTCTCTTTATGGCCCTTTTTTTGAAGTCTATTTTGTCTGATATTAGAATTGCTACCCCGGCTTTTTTTTCTTGTCCATTTTCTTGGAAAATTTGTTTCCAGCCTTTCACTTTTAGTCTGTGATGGTCTTTTGTCCTGAGGTGGGTCTCCTGTAGGCAGCATATGTGTGGGTCATGCTTTCTTATCCATTCAGCTATTCTATGTCTTTTGATTGGAGCATTTAATCCATTTACATTTAAGGTTATTATTGATAGGGACTTATTCATTGCCATTTTTGTACCACAGTTCCTCTCTGTCTCTCTCTTTTCCTTCCTTTCCTTAAAGCAGCCCTTTTAGTATTTCTTCTAGAGGTGGTTTGGTGGAGGCATATTCTTTTAGACTTCTTTTGTCTTGGAAGCTCTTTATTTGGCCTTCTATCTTGAT